>NC_089589.1:0-248768 GCF_019320115.1 Miscanthus floridulus
TTTTTTGGCGGGGGGGGGGGGGGGGGGGGGGGGGGGGGGGGGGGTAGTGCTGCAATCTGACCAGATCTGCTGTCTCTGAACCAATATTTCTTTTTTTGCTACTGCTGCAATCTGAACCAATATGAGCAGTGTTAAGCAGCTGACCCTTCCCTGAGATCTGTCCCTGCCACAATATAATTCAGGATTAGCCCTGTTGGTGATGCAACTGAGTTGCATCTATTTCGATCTCCCTAGCTCCTCCGAGTAGGTCGACGAAATCGCAAGTGCCCCTCGATCACCCGTGGTCCATGTCATCCAATCATTTTGTAGTCTTTTACTTAAAATCCACAAGGGGGGATCCGATCATTTTGCGGCTCCGATCCATGCACTGCACGGCAAACCACGTTTTGAAGATCGTCTCGTCGGAGTTGCATCATCGCTGCCCCCCGTGAAGAAGCCGGCATCCGAGGTGTCAATGATTATTATTATTTTTTTGAAAGGCACACCAGAATGATAATGGTAGACGTACTTCTTTTAGTACGCACATAAATACAGAGTAGCACAATATGAATATGTACAGAGTTAACAACATGCACAATGTTTATACACAGACTAAAGACAACACATTTACACATGCAGCATGGGCTACCTGGCTACAAAGCAAAGAAACTTTCTAGAGCTCGTCAGGTCAGCCAAATGTCTTCTCGCTGCTGTAGCACATGTAAAGGAAGCCGTCCTTGTCCTTGTACGAGTCATAAACACTTCCCATCAGGCTAGCTGTGGGAAAAAAATGCATCATCACTTATCAATTCAGCTCAAACCCATTTCTACTTATGCGAAATGTCTAGTTTCGACCTCTGCGTCTTAAAGTTCTAGCTCCTAATACCTTTTACAACAACGATCCTACCGTAATACAGCCTACAACCAATGGACAAAATGTCTAAAGCTTCAGCAGGGATCAGAGAGTTATCAAAGGACAGACAGCATATTATATTGATGAACAACAATCTCACCTGTTTGGGGCAAAGTGTTGTTTACAAACACAAAGAGAGCTGTTCCTGGAGATAGGTGCAGCCTGGAGCGTAGTATGAAAACAAACTGCCCAACCGGCATGTCACAGGGAACCAGGTACCTGCACCAAAAATAAATTTGTATTGCTACATTTCAATCTTCAATCAAAGAGAATGGTCAATGAGGATACTGTTACACTTCAGTTACGAGCAGCATGGAATCAATGCCAATGAAACACACAAATCCATATATAGTAATGTATAATGGGCAAAAGGGAGTAACAACTTACTTTCTCTTCTCCATTTGTGGTAAATTACTCCTTGAAAACCTTTCAACAACGACCTGCAAATAGAAGCTACTAATTCAGGACTGCCATGTTCATCAAGCAAGAGATGCCAAACAGAGATAAAGGGCAAAAAGGGGAATGCAGAGAAAAATGTAGGTGATAATTTAGGTTGATATATATGATCAATTTCAGTTCGGTTTGTTCTGAGTACCCAAAACTTATCAATGATTTTAGATTAGAAATTACAACGTTCCAAGACACTCATGAATGAATGTAAGAACCTTGAGCATCAGAAAATTGATTTGCAAGGAGTATTGAGGACATAACTGAAACCCTGAATAGACCAGCACAATTATTTAAAGTGTAAATTCGTTGTGGCCAGCTCGCGAGGCCAGCATGTCCACGTCGATTCAAATTTTTGGTCCGTCAGATCTTCGAATCGATGGCCCAGATCTCTTGAAGCCGATTTCGCCGGGAGCGGCTTCTTAAACTTCTCGTGAGATTTCCCAGGCTTTCTCCTGTACTTCTCCGGCTTTCCGCTTTTGATCCGGTGAAACAGATTATACCCGCCGCTCCCGCTTCTCCTTCCAGCTCCTTTCCCCATCCCGATGGTTCCCAACCCCCGGACGCCCTCTGTCTCCTCTCCGCTCGCCGTCCCTCCTCTCGGCCTCGATCGAGTGCGGCCAGGGCGACGGTAGACGGAGTCGAGCGGGCCGGCGCAGCTGCGGCCGCCCCTCTCTCCTCCCCCGTCCCCACCACCCCCCCCCCGTCGTTCCCTCCACCTCTCCTCTCCCTCTCTTCTCCTCTCGGCTCGCCCCCTCTCTCTCTCCTCTCCCGATGCGGCGTGCGAGAGCAAGGCGGCCGCGGGTGAGACCGCCATCCTGCCGCACGGCGCCGAACGCCACCGCTGACGGCGGTGGCTGTCCCTCGCCACGCCGCAGCACGGGCCCCGCTGGTGGCCGCCGCCGTGGCTCTGGTCTGCGTGCGCTCAGGCTACAGTAAACCCTAGGTCGTCAGCGCTCAGTGCCGAGCCCGCCCCCGTCTCCATCTCTCTCTCTCTCTCTCTCTCTCTTCTCTCTCTCTCTCTCTCTCTCTTTCCCTGTGCCGTGCGTGCCCCTATGGCTGCAACTGTCCTCTCCTTGCTGGATCAAGTGCGGCGGCACCATAGCGGACAGCCACGGACGCGCTCCTCATCCAGGTTCGTGTGCCTTGCATTTTGTTGAGGTCACCACCGGCCCAGTGCATGCTTCAGATTGCTTGAACTTGATCAGACCTTTAATTCTGCAGCCCAACAATTTTCGCTGTTACATTACTGCTGCTGAAATTCATCTTCCATTGTGTGCGTGTTTTATGCCCCTTGTATAGTCTTTGGCAACAGAGTAATAAACTTGTCATTTTTAAGTATTTTCAATGCTTAGCTTGGGTAGGGTACCTACTGAGTACCTGTCAATGGAATTGGTATTATAAGGTGTAAACCCATCGTAATTTCTTGATTTGCATTGATGTCAACTTCATATATGTTTGATTTCCAAGATTGATCTTTGCAACAGGGGTTGCTATTTTGAGGCTGGAGGTGTGCTTAAACTGGAAACATCCCTTACTGTTGCCCTCAAAATGGCATTGGAAACTTGGGCTTCATGGGTGAAAGAGAGAATAGATCTAAGGCGAACACGAGTATTCTTCCGCACATATGAACCGTCTCATTGGAGGTGTGTTTTTGTACCATACAAATGAGGTTTTGCTTCCTTCCCTATTGAATTTTAGGAGTAGGTACAATTCAAAATGAAGATATAGAGAACTGCATCCTCAAAATTACGTTATGACTATGTGGCTACTCAAAAAACAATTAAGCACTGTGCGCAGGTCATTTTGAGAAAGTACATACTTAGTGTGTGTGTTTTTCACATTTACAGTGGCTTGAATCAAAAGGTGTATGAAGTAACAGATCAACCTACAACTGAGGCCAATGGAAATGACAGGAGAGAATTTTGGTATATACTTGCTGCGGTTGTGGCAAATATGAGTGTCCCTGTGACCATACTAAATGTGACTTTCATGGGGGCATTTACAAGTGATGCTCATATTGGCCTTTCGAGTCATCCTAATACCATACTTGATTGCAGCCACTTCTGCCTTCGAGGAGTTCCAGATGCTTGGAATGAGCTTGTATTTTCCCACTTTTGTGGCAAATATGAGTGTCCCTGTGACCATACTAAATGTTACTTTCATGGGGGGCCTTTAGAAGTGATGCTTATATTGGCCTTTCGAGTCATCCTAATACCATACTTGATTGCAGCCACTGGTGCCTTCCAGGAGTCCCCGATGCTTGGAATGAGCTTGTATTTTCTCACCTTTTGACAAATGGTGAGTTCCTTATTTAGGAACATTCTTATATGTTTTTTTATAGATGTTCCTAAGTCATCCAAGTAATATTTTAAGGCTTGTTCTAGGCATGTAATATGCTGGTTTCCTTTTATTGCTCAAATATTTCATGGCTTCTGTTGATTTTTCTTTGATGTGTATGTAGCAAAACATCGCTCATTGATTCCTCTCAAATTAGATGCAATCCTAGGAACACACTAAGTAAAGTTCGGCCGAGAGATTAACAGACCATTCATATGGGACCATTTGATATGCGATTTAGATCGACACAGGGAGATTGAGTATTTTCCTACTCAGTGCTACCTCTTAGGCTTCCTCTGGGTTTGCCTGAAAGATTAAAACATCAGAGTCCAATATCTTTTCTGCTTATGCTTCAGATTATGCCTTCCGGAATTTGGACTGACGTATCCACCTTATTTGATATGCTTAATTCATTATAGCTCCATGGTTTCTCATGCCTCCTCCTGTCTGTGTAGTTTGGAAGCGTCTTTTCGATATTCACAGATTCCAGCGCCATAGGCCTGTGGACGTTTCGGTTCAGCTTATAGCCCTGGTGTATGTGCTACTTTTGTTCGTCACAAATTTCTGCAGCACCAATGGGTCTCTTTTTGCTTTTGTTGGGCAGCCAACGCGCATCAATTTTACGCCTTTGTTACTATCCGTTCATTCTTCTGCATGCTTGTTTCTGCTTCTTAGATGGATTCTGTACTAACCCGCTTCGTCTTGTTTGTGTGTGCACATATAAACATGTTCCTCCTAGGTATATGTTACACATCCAGATTCAAATCTAAAGTCTGTTCTTATATTCTCTGACTCTTTGACACAGATTGCCCCGTAGCTGGTGGTTTCCAGTTGTTCCACTTCGCCTTGTCCTGCTGTTCAACACATTGTCCCCTACAATAGCTGTGGACTCCACGCCCTTTGGTATCTCAAGGCGCTTTTCTCCATGCCATCCTCACTTCTCGTGTTTTCTCTACGATACGTGCTCTCCTTGCAAGCGCCGGGGCCAGGTACGTGTGTGCAGCTGGCTCCCCGGCCTACAGCTGACCCGTTGCGCACGGCGGAGGTGCGCTCTTTGCCCCCCCCCCCCTCCCCTCCCTCCCCTAAGAAGCCATTTGCTCCTGCCACTCTTGTTTTAAAACGTGTGGATCATGCAAACAACTGATATCCTCCATTGTACGGTGATGATTAATTGTTTCATTTCTCTTTTTTACCTACTGAGGCTTTGGGGTTGTGCAGTGATTAACTTTTTGGGTGCTGAGACGGTACGACTATGCAGTGATGATCTGTTATATCACCCTTCCATGATTCTTGCTACTGCGTTTGTTTTGTGATGACAGTGACACTATAACTTAGCAATTCTCTTTTGCATGTGTTCTTCTCTTTGCTTTGTTTGCTACATTCTGTGCATTTGTTACTGAGCACAGGTCTATTGTGACGTCTTTGCATCGTGCGTCTCAGATGGCCAGCGAATTCTTTGGTATCTGAAGGCGTTGTTCTCCATGCCATCCTCGCTTTTCCTCTATGTTAAGTGTTCTCCTTGCAAGCGCCGGGGCCACGTACGTGTGTGCACCTGACCCCCTGGCCTTCATCGTTGGAGGAGCCCCACACCAGTGTATCTGGCCCGTTGCATACGGCGGAGGTGCGCTCTCGCCCGTTCTCCCCCTTCCCTTCCCTCCCTCTCGTCACTGCTATTTGCCCCCCCCCCCCCCTCTCCTAAGAAGCCATTTGTTGCTGCCACCTCCATTGTATGGTGATGATTAATTGTTTCATTCCTCTTTTTTACCTACTGAGGCTTTGGGGTTGTGCAGTGATGAACTTTTTGGGTACTGAGACGATAGGACTGTGCAATGATGATCTGTTATATCACCCTTCCATGATTCTTACTACCTGCATTTGTTTTGTGATGACAGTGACACTATAACTTAGCAATTCTCTTTTGCCTGTGTTATTCTCTTTGCATTGTTTGCTACATTCTGTGCATTGTTACTGAGCACAAGTCTATTGTCAATGACGTCAATGATGACTCTGTTGTTGCTTGATGATAAATATTTCTTGCCTCTAATTTCAGCTTCCCAGACTCCTTAGGATCAGCAGAAAAGAGATGTTCGCCCTGGCCGCGAAGGAGCTGAAGCTGACCATCCAGTCAGAGGCAACCACACAGACTGACGACGGCATGTTCGTCAGTAGACTAACCCTTGGCAATATGCTGGCAAGAGTTTCCTATGACATCGAAACCAAAGAATTTATTGGCGGTGCCGCAATCTCGAAGAACTTAGCGATTGAGAATGCATACCGCAGTATACTTAAGTACCTTGAAAACGAGAAACGGATTGAGATTGATGACTACAATGCGGAACGTGTCTCAGAACTAAAGGCCGACATGCTTTTCTCTAAAACATGGCTTATGCTGTTTGAAGATAAAGCTAAAAAACTGAAACAAGATATCAGTGCAAAGAACACGGCGCTACAACGGTTTTTTCACTCCTTAAATTCAGTGTGCCCTGAAACGTCCTCCATGGTCCCCCTCCTCGCATGCAAGCAGGCATCGCCAGCGAAAAAAAGAGCACGCCAGCAGCAGATTTGCAGCAGCGGCAACACAGATGCGTCGTCGGTTTACTCCAAGCTGTCCATGACCTTGTCCAAGCTATGTGCGGAGCTGCTCCGACTTCTTGAACCTGCCGACCAGGACATGTCCCCCCATGTGAACAAGCTACGACCTGAATGGCCCTGCGCTACACCTGACAGGATCGGTACAACTTCTGAAACCAGCACCCCTTCCTTCGACATTCTCTCCAAGCGTGCAATCTATCACTGCGAGCGTCATCCGTGTTGTGTTAGCCTGGCTCCTGAATTCTGCATCGCTAGCAATGTTCTCTTGCCACTTTTGTGTAAAATTACATAAGACAGCTACCACGGCAAACTCCATGTTTCGTATAATATATGCTCGCTATAGTATCTCATCATCGTTGATAATTACAGCTGTCAGTTAGGTGACTCAATTTTAGTTAGGCACCTATAATATTTGTTATTTGTCAGCATTGTGCCATTTCCCAGATAGATTTTCGGCCATTTCTAGCGTGCATGGGCGCGCGCAAATCACTAGTAAACAAAATAAGATGAAACCCTGAAGGAACCCCCAGGCCCCAGCATGAGAAAGACATGTATTTCTTTTAGAATTCCGAAATCCGAAAGGCTAGGAATTGCGTGAGCAACAAAGGAATTCTCTGTATCCTAAAATCAGCTGTGCTGTTTGGTTCTGTAAATCAATATCCACATACACATGATGATGGTTGATTAACATGTAGAGGAGGATGAATGGATGTGGAAAAGGAGAGGACAGAGCAGTATCAACTAAGACTACGAGTAGTAATCTATCTACGTAACCTATATAGATGGAACCCACTAAGGGTATACTTCTATTTCTTTGTAACCATGTTGATCCACGTCATCACCTAGGATCACTTCTCCAGACCAATGCAGCGATGCCGCCCTCATCTTCTTCTGCTTCCCAGCACTGCTGTCTATTCTGATTCATTCAAATCGTCTCCTCACTTTTCATTTTGCCAATTCATCCACTAAATTGACAAGCTAAAGTGCTAAGCAATCATGACATCCATTATTTTTCCTCATTATATGCACTTCTAATCCAATAGCTAACTGATGCATGCATGTTATGGTTTACCGCCTGACGTTCACTCTCTCCGCAATTTTGTTATGTGGTGGGCGTTGGACAAACATAAAGTCCCAACGAAGTACGCCGGGCTCATTAAGGACATGTACAGCAATGTTATGACTAGAGTTCGAACAAGTGATGGAGACACGGATGACTTCCCGATTAGGATAGGACTACATCAAGGGTCAGCTTTGAGCCCTTATTTGTTTGCTTTAGTGATGGATGAGGTCACAAGGGACATACAAGGGGACATCCCTTGGTGTATGCTTTTCGCGGACGATGTAGTGCTAGTTGATGAAAGTTGGATAGGAGTGAATCAGAAACTGGAGTTATGGCGGGAGACTTTGGAGTCCAAAGGTTTTAGACTTAGTAGAACTAAAACTGAGTATATAAGATGTAACTTCGGCACTACTACTCGGAAGGAGGAAGATGTTAGTTTGGAAGGTCAAGTAGTGCCTAGGAAGGATACCTTTCGATATTTAGGATCAATGCTACAGAGGGACGGGGATATTGATGAAGATGTTAGCCATAGAATCAAAGCAGGGTGGATGAAGTGGCGGCAAGCGTCTGGTGTCCTATGTGACAAAAGGGTACCACAGAAGCTAAAAGGCAAGTTTTATAGGACGGCGATTAGACCTGCTATGTTGTATGGTGCAGAATGTTGGCCTACGAAAAGACGACATATTCAACAGCTAAGTGTCGCGGAAATGCGTATGTTGCGTTGGATTTGCGGTCATACAAGAAGGGATCGAGTTCGGAACGATGATATACGTGAGAGATTAGGGGTAGCGCCAATTGAAGAAAAGCTTGTCCAACACCGGTTGAGATGGTTTGGACATGTGCAATGGAGACCTCCAGATGCACCGGTGCATAGTGGAATCCTAAGTCAGGATAGTAACGTGAAGAGAGGCAGAGGAAGACCGAAGTTGACTTGGGTAGAGGCAATAAAAGGAGACTTGAAAGGATGGAATATACCCAAAGACTTAGCCTTAGATAGGAGTGCTTGGAAGACAGCTATTCACGTGCCTGAACCTTGATTGCTTCTGTTGGGTTTCAACTCTAGCCTACCCCAACTTGTTTGGGACTTAAAGGCTTTGTTGTTGTTGTTGTTGTTGTTGTTGTTATTGTTTATTCTTTTGTAGTGGATTATTGATGAGTTTCTTAGTAATTAATTAATCTACATTCTATTACAGTAAGACTCAATCGTAAGATCGGTGGACGCACACGCTGCCATGCTGTGGCATCAGAGGTCTAGCATTCTCTCTCTCTCTCCTTCCTTCTCTAGCGTGTTCTCTTTCAGTTGCTAAGATCATGTATCAAACTCAATAGGGAGCTACTTGAGTACTAATGTCTATCTATTGTAAAATCAGTTAGGTCTTTCTTTGCAGGGTCCATGCAGCCTTTTTAGTGATAATTATTATTGGTTCTTTTTATCCTATTACACTGTCCTGTTTCTCTTTCCCAGGTGAAGTAAAAAAAAATGTAACGAGAGTTGGACTAAGTAGGCTACTATACTATGCTGAATATAAGAAGCACATGTTAGTTATATGAGGCTTTTACCTGTGTACCCTTAAAAAAGATGTCACACTCCTGCGTACCCCTCAAAAGTTGGTCGTCACGTACATGCCCTCGCTCGAACTTTTCTTTTCCCTCACGCCATTCCGTCGGCATTCTGTTAGGTTTTGGCCGTTTGGCGGCTCTGACATGTGGGACCGGGCTAGAAAAATATCCTCCTTGCCTTCTGGGTCACTGACATATTGGGCCGCCGCGTCATTGTGCGCCGCGGGGGCGGGGTCGGGGCCCGGCGCCCGCGGCGGCGTGACTATGCACCGGTTCCTGCCGGCTGCGCACGCCGTGGCCGCCGGATCCCCGCTGTGCGCCTTCCGGAAGGCGGGGTCCGCGCAGCCAAAGGCAGCCTTTCCAGCACATTGCCACGAACCACCTGCCGCCCCTCTCTCCTGAACGCAAGAACGACGGCGGGAACGACGATGAGGCCGAGTCCGACGCGCATAGCACGCGGGGGTTCGCGTCCAGGCGGTGCGGGCTGCTGCCCACCCAGTGCGTGAAGAGCGCCCTGCTGCTCTCCTGCGGATCGCGGCGAGGGACGGGCAGGCCGTTCCTGTCAACCTGCGGCGGGAGCAAGAGGGTAATGGATCCGCTGCTGCAGAACGCGCAGCAGCTGCAGCATACCGGAGACGATTCCAGCATGGTAGTCCATTGCTGTCACTGCTCCATTTCCTCGCGTGCATGAACTTCAATTCACTTGCTTGGGTGCTGATGAATAATGAATTGATTGCCATGTCCCAAACAACTGACGCCTGGTGGAATGGAATGTCGCAGCAATCCTGGGAGGAGGTGTACGTCAAGTCGCTGCTCCGATCAGGCCGCGGCTGGCTGACGGGGCCAGGGGCCAGCGGCCACCGTGGCCTCGGAGTCGGAGCTGGACAGGACGATGCGCGAGCTCTACAGACGCCGAGGGGGCCGTTATTGCCAGGCATGAGATCGTGCTGTCGCCGCCGCAGCCGCTGCTGCTCCAGCCGCCGTTGCCCAAGTAGCCGTCGGAGTCGTGGCTCTCGCGCGCTGCCGTCCGTGTCGACTAGGCCCCCGGCTACGTCCTTCTTGGGGCTCCATGTGCAGTCCAGGAAACACGCTCCGTTGCCGTGGTGCTCCATTGATTCGGCCAGGGTGGACGGTCATGGCGGCCAACGGCACATACGTGTGCACGGTCCGCTGAAGTGACTTTAACTTGTTCTGGCGTTTGTTGTGATCGCACCGCCTGCTGTTTACTGCTGATCGACACTGTCCGGAATGTTCAGGTGACAGAAAAAAGTCATGCTTATGTCTGCAATGCTCCACGCAGCAATGCAACTATGCAAAGAGACAAAGTAGATGTAGGTAAATATCGGTATAGTACCCGTATATATATTGGACAGTAAATACTGTAATACATCATATCACTCATGTTTGCTCCCTACTTGGTTGATCAAACATTAGCACGCGGCAACCACAACTAGAAAGGGAGTGCCATTACAACAATAAAGGTCCTCGTCATCTCTTCAACAACATAGACGAGCATCCATGTACTCGATCATCGGCCGACTAAGAAACTGTCAAGCTAGGGGCACCGTGTGCCCTTGTTTCTCGTAGCCTTTTCTACCCCAGATCAGGGCATGCTAGTTCAGACTATATCAGCTAATCCGTGACCCCCACATGACTGACGGCCCAACCGAGCAAGTTATTCACAGGCCAGCTTCGTGCCAAAGACAGAGGCTGCCGGAAGTCCATGGTGAACGCGTCGTCCTCGATCTTCCCAAACTGTAGGATCACCGTCTCCTCATCTCCGACACATTGCAGTTCGGGCAAAGCACACGCCGCCTTGGCGCACCACCATAGCTGCTGCTACCTTGTGACATGGCTGTCAAAGAGAGAGGGCTCAAGAGAGTGGCAACTCCCTAGCCTTTGACGCCAATATATAGGAGGAGAAGGGCAGGCTCTTTGGCACCAAATCCCTGCCCTTTGGCGCCAACAGCGGCGTCTTTGGCGCCAAAGCCAATTGGCCTGGCAATGGCATAGGGGAAACGAAAAAGTTCAGACGCCCATACAAGCACAAGGGCAACTGAGTCATTCTCCAGAGCCGTTACCCACCGTGAGGAGCAAATGCCGACGGAATGGCGTGAGGGAAAAGAAAAGTTCAAGCGAGGGCATGTAGGTGACGACCAACTTTTGAGGGGTACGCAGGAGCGTGGCATCTTTTTTAAGGGTACACAGGTAAAAGCCTCTAGTTATATAGCCAGTGTGTACGAACTCTGCTCATTGATGTACGATGGTTGGCATAATTATGTGGTATAATACCATTATTTTTAATTGTATTATAATTTATTATTTGCCATGCAATTTATTTCATCCAAAAACATTTCCCATTTTAATTTGTTCAAACATGCGAGGTATCACCTAGTGTAGTATAGTAGTAATAATAGCAATAATTGATTAGCGACGCGAACAAAAAGGAGAGAAGCTGAGTCAGGCTCAGGCCCTGCCCGCCTAGGGTTTGGAAGGCAGAGAGGCAAGCAAGCTGAGAGAGGAGAAAGGAAAGGGAATAGAGAGACTCCACATACGGGGATCCTGGCGGGGTAGTTGGCGATCATGGCAGCGGATTCCTGGAGCCTCTCATCTGCACCCCGACACCAAGCATGCATGCATCATCGAATTACTCAATTGAGTAAACAGCAGAGTTAGATGTGGACTGAGAGCTACTGACCGAAGTTGAATTCTTGCTTGAAGGGCTTCATGGCGGATCAGATGGAATCGAATCGTCGATCGCTTTTGCTTCCGTCCGTCAATGAAATCTCCTCTGCTCTCCGTCTCCAATCGGCCGCCGCGATGGGGGGATGAACAGGGAAGAAGAGGAGGAAGCAAGGAAGGGGCGCTGAAGCTGAAGCTGTAGCTGGTCTGGTCTGGGCTGGGCTGGGCTGCCTGGTTCCCGGAAAAAGAAGACCAGGCCAAACTGAAGCCATGGGGCCAATTCCAACAACTTACATCAGGCAGCAGCCCACGCACGCAACTAGGTTGTCTGTCGTCGCGGCTCATCTCCCTCCCTCCCTCCTACCGCTGCCGCCGCCGCCGCCGCCGCCGCCGGAGAAGAGAGAGACAGAGAGCATGGCCGACGCCCTCGACATGTCTCTCGACGACCTCATCTCCAAGAGCAGGAGCACCCACCAACACCCCGGCGGGAGACGCCCTGCCTCCAGAGGCGGAGTCCCCGCACCCACGTTGCCGCGACGCCGCTTCAACACCCGCGCTGCCGCAGCACCTTACCTCCGCCGCGCAACCTTCTCTTTCAAGGTGAGTGTCGGAGATCCCTTCCTCCTCACCCTCTCCATGCCGCTGCTCCTAATTGATTGAAGTTGAACGAACCGACCCTAATCACTTGAACTGATTAACCGAATCGTAGCCACTTGTGCGACCTATGGATTATGCTGGATATAGGGCCGCCCAGCCCCGCCCGCCGATGGTGTCCGCCCTCGACGAGCCCACCAAGCTCTACATCTCCAACCTCGACTACGGCGTCTCCAACGACGACATCAAGGTCACTCCTCTTCTCTTGCTATAAACAGTGCTGGTACATCTGATTCATCAGTTGATAGTACGGTGTTGCTTATTACGGCAAGGAAACAAACGAATTTCTGTATTGATTTTTTGGCCTCCTATTTTGCTATGCTGCACCATTCTTTTTTTTTTTCTATTCCTACCCAGGCACCATTCTCATCCGCCCTTTCCTGATCAGGAACTCTTTTCTGATGATGGTGATATCAAGCGTTACTCTATCAACTATGACAGGAGTGGAAGATCAAAGGTAGATTACTTCTGAATTTTGATGCCCATCCTCTTTACTCTTTTCTGTCTCATCAGCCTCAAATGCTCATTAATTACTGTGGCTCAACGTTGGCAGGGAACTGCAGAGGTTGTCTTCTCTAGAAGGTCTGATGCTCTAGCTGCCGTTAAGAGGTACAACAATGTGCAGCTTGATGGCAAACCTATGAAGATTGAAATCATTGGGACAAACATTGAGGCGCCACCGCCACCAACTGCTATCTTCTCCTTCAATCCGCCAGCTGGAAACTTCAATTTGCCTTTCAAAAGGTCAGTTAGTACCATCGTTCTTTGCCATATGCAGTGTATTTTTCTCCCCTGATGAAGTAGCACCTGCAAAACATTGCTTTCCAAGACTACTGTGCTGCTTTTCAGTCATTAGCTTCACTATCATTCCACAAATGCATGCTCTGTTAGAATTTCAACTCTGCAGCATGGTTTCTACAGTACACAGGTGTGCTGATAGTGCAAGCAGAGCAGGGATTATTTGTCTTTTATCCGGGGACTCATATTAAGACTCCCGGGTGAACAAACAAAAAGCTACATCTCTTTTATGTCATGTGGGGAATAACTAGATATAAGTCACATGCTCAGATTAGTGACAGAAGTATATATAGGACCCATGATACTAAAAGCTTTTTGTTCACATTTGACAATCTCCTGGAAACTAATGCTCATAAATGTTGCGTCCACATGATAAACGAGTGGTTTGGGAGTGTGTGCGAAATCTGTCATTTGTGATGGAATCGGAACCGAGTCTCAGTTACTGTGATTGCTAAATCTAAGATTGCATTGTCATGTGAATCAACAGTTTTGATTATGCTTTGCACCCTAGTGTGTTTTTTTTCTCTTCTATAAAGATCTGGAGTAAGAAACCAGCATTGAAATTTTGCAGTGGGCCTGGAAGAGGTGGTGCTGGAGGATGGCCTCAGAGCAGAGGTGGATTTGGTGGGCGTGGGCGGGGGCGGGGGAGGGGGAGGGGGAGGGGAGAGGGTCGTGGTGAGAAAGTTTCTGTTGAAGATCTGGACGCAGACTTGGACAAGTACCATGCTGCAGCAATGGAAACCAGCTAAATGATTCTGGCACAGCATTCGTGGTGGGCAGTGGCCAGTATGTCTTCCTGTGTCTCATTTTGTAGGAATAGATGCTGACCATAGTATAATGTATCGGATCATGAGTGGGTGTATTAATCTGGAAGGTCAATTTGCATTGTGAACATGTTGGGTGATGAAATGGAGAGGATGGAAGCAATTGCGAGATGAGGTGTTTTTGTGAGAGGAAGCTGACGCCTGTTCCATTGTAGGTTTGGTTGCTTCTTAGTTACAAACTTGTAGATGGTAATGGAATATATACAGCATGGTTCTGATATTCTGTCACATTTCATGTTGGATGTCGCCGCTGTGCAGTTCAACTGCATGATTATTTTGTTAGCCTGGGGACAAGTCAGTCGGGTCTCGCACGAGTTGCCAGAGTTTGTGGCATTGTTGATTGCTTGATAACCTGTCTCTGTTTTTAAACTCGTAGATAGTCCCTTGAGCTGAAAGGAGTATTTGTGAGATTTTACTATGTATTCTGTAGAAGAATGCATGTGTATGGATCTACCAATTTAAACTAAACTCTATATCAGTGAGTGGTGAGTTGCAGGTTGTTGAGGTCTAGGATGTGCGCCTCCAGCAGCTGGGCCTCCTTGAGGATCTCTCCCATGCACAGGGCAATGGAGCCCAGGCAGCACACTAGCAACAATCTCTCCTCTGGTTGCTGAATGCTGTCGTCGTCGTCGTTGTCATTCAACAGCAGCAGCTTTGCCTCTCGTGCCTGCGCTAGGAAGGAGCCCAGCACCTCGTCATCCTTGTAGCAGCGGCTGCAGCCGACACCACCAGCCGCAGTCCCAGCCTCAAGATCGACGACCTGGCCCTTGGCCTCTTTGCATGTGGAGGCGAGGCTGCTGCTGGATGGTCTTGGTCTTGGTGTTGGTGTCATCGTCCACGTCCACCTGCTGGTGCCGGCGTGCCTGGTGATAGAGCTGCAGCAGCTGCACCATCCTGCCGAGGCTGCCCTGGATCTTGTCGTAGCAGGCCACCTGGAACGGCGGCAGCCACAGGTAGGTGGGCTCGCTGCCGGCCTCCGCGGCGTACTTCCTCAGGAGGGCCAGCTCCTGCTGCACCCTCTTCAATAGTCGCGGCGATGCACCGGGCGAGCTGCTCCCTGGCCTGCACCGACGGCCTCGCTCCTGGCTGGAACACAAGGTCCGCCAGGACGCCACAGGAGATGCCTATGAAGGTCTCCACCAGGCGCGTGATGGTGAAGGCCATGGGAGCCTGGTCGTAGCGGCGCCCCATGATGATGATGACCGACAGCGCGGCCGCCACGCCGCCCACGACAGCACATGTGAATTGATATTGATATATGCTTTAAAACCATCACAAATGTTGGCAAGTATGTCCCTCCTACTAACTTATGTCGTCAACTTGTCGGAGTAGTAGACATGGTCTGTCTATGTTGCATGCTCAGTTCCTTGGACGAAACTGCAATAAGCACGGTAAAGCTTGCTCATCTTGCAAGTGATTGCAACAAGCCGCTGCCTGCTGGTAGCAAATGCGAAAGTAAGTCATACATTTAAAAATCCACCACTTTATGTTAGTACCACATGATAATTGTTGAAGCTGTTTTTTTTATAGTTTCACTGTGTAATGTGAATAAGATAATATGATTCAAACTGTACTCGTCAGGTTGGACTGTGCCTCGACCACTGTCTGCAGTGTATATGTGAGAATTCCGGAAGAAATGTGGTCATAGGAGGAGAAGAATAATTGTGTTCTAGTAGAGTTTCAGGTCTCTAGTATCATGTGATGCTAAATTGTCTAATAATATTACTTGCTAAGAAATGTGGTGGGGCTCACTTACTGCAGAATCCCTTGTCAATCTTGGAAGGGGAGAGAGAGAGACTATGTGTGTGACCAGGATAGATACCTCTGCTATCGTCACCGAGGCGCATAGATACCTCTGCTATCGTCACCGAGGCGCCTTGTGTTAGACTGGGCAGAGGGCTTCTGACTTAATCTTCCAGTTGGCGAGACCAAGGGAGAGGGTTGCCTTCCGGAAACCTTTGAACCGGTAAAAATAAAATTTAACAAAAGTCTTATTAATTGAACATGTCATTGTTCAAAAATATTTAATAATACAGTAAAGCTATAGAGGTGAGGGGCGGGCCTGGTGCAAGCGGTAGAGTCTTACCGCCTGTGATCGGAAGGTTCCGGGTTCGAGTCGCGGTCTCCTCGCATTGCACAGGCGAGGGTAAGGCTTGCCACTAACACCCTTCCCCAGACCCCGCACAGAGCGGGAGCTCTCTGCACTGGGTACGCCCTTTTTACCGTAAAGCTATAGAGGTCTAATAAATGAGAGTCTAGGATTATTACTTGTGTACCAGAACTGATGTATCATGATTAAACGAGTCTCGTAAGTGTTGAATACCAACACATTTATGGATATTTGAAGTTAATTTGTGTGCTAAGATTTACATTTATTGTTTTCCTATCAATCTCTAAGATATCATAAGATTAAAAATGCGGTTCATCAATGTTATGTAGACATTTCATCAATCGTGTTCTGCTCTTGATGCAGATAAACTGAATAGGAAAACCTTTATTCAAACTGAGCTCTTAAGGCTGATGGAGGAGGAGGAGAGTTACTGGCATAAGAGATCAAATAGCATGTGGCTCTTGAAGGGTGATAACAACACTGCCTTCTTTCATAGAATGGCTAATGGAAAAAAAAAGGAAGAACACGATTTTCTCTTTGAAACATAATGATCAAACAATTGAAGGGGATGGTGCCCTAGTGGACCATGCTACTCAATTCTATAAGGAGCTGTTTGGTCCTTCTGCACCTTCTGGTCTCCACATGGAGCCTGGGTGCTGGGACCCTTATGAGATGGTTACTTTGCAAGAAAATGTTGAGTTAGAAAAAGCTTTCTCTGAATCTGAAATCAAGGAAACCGTGTTTTCCATGGAAAAAAAACACTGCTCCTGGACCTAATCACTTCCCTGTTGAGTTTTATCAACATTGTTGGGATATTGTCAAGGAGGATATGGTTGCTCTCTTTTCTAACTTTCATAGTCTGAAATTGGACATTGGCAGGTTTAATTATGGCATTATAACTCTGCTTCCAAAAGTTAAAGAGGCTAATAACATCAAGCAGTACAGACCTATTTGTCTGTTAAATGTCATATACAAAATTTTCACAAAGGCTCTGATGTTAAGACTAGACAAAGTTATGGGAAGGATTATTAATAGAAGCCAATCTGACTTCCTGAAGAATAGAAGCATCATGGATGGGATTTTAGCACTTCATGAAATTCTACACGACACTAGAGTTAGAAAAAAAAGATGGTCTCATCCTCAAACTTGATTTTGAAAAGGCTTATGACATGCTAAACTGGGACTTTCTTTTTTATTGTCTCAAGCAGAGGGGTTTCTGTAAAAAGTGATGTGATTGGATCAAGCTGGTCATGAGTTCGGGTACGGTTAGTGTTAAGGTGAAAATATAAATGGGAGCTATTTCAAGTCTGGTAGAGGTGGCAGGCAGGGTGATCCTTTGTCCCCTTTTCTGTTTAATATTGCTGCTGATACCTTAGCCAAAATGATTTCTCTTGCCCAAAAGAACAACTTAATCAAAGGGTTAGTGCCTGAATACATTGAAAATGGAGTTGCTGTCCTTCAATATGCCGATGATACAATTTTGTGTACCCAAGATGACAAGGAGCAGGCATCCCATCTAAAACTGCTGTTATATTTCTATGAAGCTATGTCTGGGCTTAAAGTCAATTTTTCAAAAAGTGAAGTTATTATGGTGAGTCAGGATAGTTCAAAGAGCCTTGAATTCTCTAACATGTTCAATTGTGCTATTGATAATTGGCCCATTAAATACCTGGGGTCCCTGTGTCTGGCTCCAAGCTTCATGTGTCTGATTGGTTGCCTATTTGTGAAAAATTAATGAAAAGGCTGGATGGGTGGAAAGGTAGTTCCTTAAGTCTGGGAGGTAGACTTGTGCTCATTAACTCTTGCCTGAGTAATCTCCCTGTTTATGCCATGTCCATGTACTGGCTTCCTGTTTCAACTCTTGATAAAATTGATTCTGCTAGAAAAAAAAATTCTGGCAAGGGGGAAATTTGAAACGGAAATACCATTTGGTTAAATGGACCAGAATCACAAAGCCTAAGAACAGAGGGGGTTTAGGGATTAAAGACCTAAGAAGAATGAATATCAGCTTATTGTATAAATGGTGGTGGAAAGCTGAAAATGGGAGTGGTATTGGCATGATATCATTAGAAGGAAGTATCTTAAAAAGGGGATGGTCTCCTTGTTGAAGAAAAGTCCAAAGAATTCACCAGTATGGAATGATATGTTGAAGGTGAGGAATGTTTACACCAGGGGTAGGTCCATGATAGTGGGTGATGGCAAGTCAACCAGTATTTGGCATGACCGCTGGTGTGGCCTTGTCTCCTTGGCAGACAAGTTCCCAGGTCCATATGAGATAAGTGATGAACAAGATTGTTCGGTGGAATATATGAAGAAGAAAAACTGGCGTCCTTCTTTCAGAAGATGGTTACATGAGGACTTGGAGATTGGGAGAAGTCTGGTTCCAAGGCTGTACGACACTATCTACTGTTTCAGTACTAACAACAGTAATGATAGAGCTAAGTGGGATTGGGAGAAGTCTGGTGTTTTCTCTGTAAAATCCACTTACAAGTACTTGAGTAGACATGATGTTGGTCTTAGGCTCTTAGCTTTAAGAAAATTTGGAAAGCCAAAATTCCTTTGAAAATCAGAATTTTCTTGTGGCTTGTTTCACAGAAGGCCATTCTTACTAGAGATAATGATAGGACTAGATGCCCTACCGGTGTTACTGCGTAGGTTATAGGGGTGGAAGAGAGTAGGACGTGGTCTGTACTTTCGACGCCGGCGAGGGGCCGTGGCGGCGAGAACGCGGCGGCTGCTGCTGCAGCCTTAGAATTCCCGCTGTGCTACAGTAGCGGCGACACTGTTCATGCGAGACACAGTAGAAGGCGGCTAGGGTTAGGAAATCCCGGCCCCCTTTAGTAAGCCGGAAACAATTCTTGTTTTTGCTTGATTATAACTGATACAGGGTTCTCTTTTTATAGAGATGACTGACTTGACCCCTAAGAAAATATCCTAACCGAATCAATCTAACATATCTCTTTCCTAACAAACCAAACCAATCTAATCTTCACGTGCTACAGTACCGCATGCTACAGTACCACGTGGCCCCTGGGCCGGCTCCACTTGCCATAACATGGGCCTACGCCTTGTATAATGGGTGCCGGTCATAACATCTCTCCCCGCCTGCGCAAACAGCTCGTCCTCGAGCTGAAAGGCAAGGTAGAGGGTGCGGAACTCGTCGACGAGGGACTGTGCCGTGCGGTGGGAGCCCTGTGGGCTCGTCGAAGACTGCGCGCTGCTGCAGCAGCAACAAGTTCATCAGCGGCTGCTTGGCTTCGGCGGAGAGTGCAGCGAGGTGTTGCTGTGGAGCCGCCGCGTCGAGGCTGCGCACGCCCTGCCAAAGGACGCGTCTGCCCTCACGCCAGAAGGATAGCGTCATGGCCTTGAAATCCCACAAGATGGGACCCAAGGTCCGTAGGTAGTCGACGCCGAGGATGAAGTCAAAACAACCCAAGTCCAATCCGACGCACGTGATGGAAAAGGACTCCGAGCCGATGCGGATGGGCACGTGGCGAGCAATGCCCTCGCAAGAGAGCCGGTCGCCGTTAGCCACGGTGACATGGAGCTGCTCACCGCCCGTCGGGGCGAGCCGTAGGTGGCGCATCGTCGCGCCATGGAGGAAGTTGTGCGTGGAGCCGGTGTCGAGTAGCGCCAACAGCCGCTCCCCTTTAACCATCACCGGGAGTAGCATCGTATTGTCCGTGCGCATCCCTACAAGTGCGTGTAGAGAGACCACGAAAGCATTAGCGGCCGCAGGCTCCTGGGCGTCCGGAACCGCGGGGTTGGCGACGTCATCCATCGCCGCGGCATCCCCTAGCCCGTCATCGATGTAGTCGTCCGATTCAAGGTAGAAGAGCCATGGGCACACGTGGCCGCGGACGTAGGGCTCATCACAGTTGAAGCAAAGCCCTTGTCGACGCCGCTCCAGTTGCTCGTCCGGCGTGAGGCGGCGGAACTAGCGCACCGGGGGCGCCCCGTTCGTCGCTGCTGGTCCGCCCCCTAGGGGCACAGAGGCTCCAGCTGGAGGAGCACCCGCGCCTGGCACGCGCGGGGAAAGCCAGGCCGCTGAGGAGGTCGGGCGCCCTGCTGCAGAGGCGCTGGAGGCATGGCCGCCGCGCGACGCTCGAATGCCCGGGCCAAATACATGGCGGTCTGAAGGTCGGGTGGATCCCGCATCTCGACGTCGACCTTGATGTGCTCGTGGAGGCCACCCACGAACAGTTCCGCCTTCTGGCGAGGATTGAGGTTGCGAGCATGGCAGAGCACGGCATTATAGCGGTCCGAATACTCCTAGACCGATGACTGGAAGGGTAGCCGAGCGAGCTCAGCCAGGCACGTGCCGTGCGTTGGGGGGCCAAAACGGAGCTGGCACAGGTCGCGGAAGCGTTCCCAGGTTGGCATGCCTTCATCTTGTTCCAGCGCATAGTACCAAGTTGGAGCAGTGCCGCGAAGGTGGTACGAAGCTAGCCATGTGCGATCCAAAGCCAATGTTCACTGGCCGCGGAAAAACTGCTCGCAGTGGTTGAGCCAATTGAGCGGATCAACGGCGCCGTCGAATGTCGGGAACTCCAACTTGTAAAATTTGGGAGGGGCATGGGTGCCGTTGGGAGCAGCGACAGACGAGTCCTCCGCGGATAGGGCGCCGTCGGAGTACCCGCCTCCACCGTAGACGAGGGTACCGTCCGTCCCTCCATAGACAATGCCGCTGGTCGAGGGCAGCTGGTGCGCCCCGGAGGACGCCACGACCGCGGCTGCCGACGGTGTAGGGGTCGTGGGCATCGTGTAGATGGGCGGAGTCGTCAAGCCCATCGCCCACGACGGGATGAGAGACAGCGAGGCCGGCCACCGCAGCAAGTGGAGGGGCACCCCCGTCCCGCTGGTCTGGGGCATGCAGTAGGGGAAGATCGCCTGCGGCTGCGACGACTGTGGAGGTGGTGGTGGTGCCGGCTGTTGTGGAGGGGGAGGTGGTGGGATGAGGGCGGCCAGGGTTGCCTGCATGGCCGCCATGCCGTGGGCAATCGCAGCCACGTCGGCGGCCAAAGATTCCAACGTCAGGGGCGCTCCCGAGGATGTGGACGACAACCCCGACGCGGCCGACGGCGCTGGCGCTGATGGCAGGGACAGGGAGGCGGAGGTGGACGGCAGCTGCGTGGATGTGGATGGAGGACATGACATCTCTGATACCATGCTGATAGGACTAGATGCCCTACCGGTGTTACTGCGTAGGTTATAGGGGTGGAAGAGAGGAGGACGTGGTCTGTACTCTCGACCCCGGCGAGGGGCCGTGGCGGCGAGAACGTGGCGGCTGCTGCTGCAGCCCTAGAATTCCCGCGGTGCTACAGTAGCGGCGGCACTGTTCACACGAGACACAACAGGAGGCGGCTAGCGTTAAGAAATCCCGGCTCCCTTCAGGAAGCCGGAAACAATTCTTGTTTCTGCTTGATTATAACTGATACAGGGTTCTCTTTTTATAGAGATGACTGACTTGACCCCTAAGAAAATATCATAACCGAATCAATCTAACATATCTCTTTTCTAACAAACCAAGGCAATATCTTCACGCGCTACAGTACCATGTGCTACAGTATGCTGGGTGCCGGTCATAACAGATAACCTAACTAAACATAAGTGGAAAGGCAATACTTCTTGTGCGTTTTGCACAGAAAAGGAAGATGGGCATCATCTATTTTTTGGTTGTCTTACAGCTAAATATGCGTGGAGCCTGTTAGCTTACCCTTTGGGGTCTGACTGTAGACCTGGTAGCTTGGACCAGTATTGGATTTGGGTTAATAACATCATGCCTCAGGGACATAGTATGCATGCTGTTGGTTTAGCAGCTGTTTGTTGGGCTATTTGGCACACTACAAATGCAGTGTGCTTTGATAACAAAAGAATTAAATCTCCTACTAAGATTGTCTGTATGATATGTTCCTTCCTTACATACTGGGCCGGGCTTCTGAAGGAGGATTTGAAGAATCAGGTGTCCCTAGGAGCGGAGGCGATCAAGACGGCGGCGCTTTTCTTTCACAAGCAAGATTTGAAGTCTCAGCCGCAGGAGGAGAATCAGTTGGTTCCATTTGCTGCTTAGGGCAGGCTCCAGAGGGTGCTTTAATTTGTTGCATCGTTGTCTTGGGCTAGTGCCCCTGTAATGGGACGCTCTTTTGTTTTGTTTGTGGGTTTTTAGCTATGGCGCTTTTGTAATGTTTTCTGGGAGAGTGCGTTCTTGCATATGTTCCCTGCGCGTTCATATGTTCGAACGGAAAGTCTGGTTTATGTCGGGTGGTTAGACGGTCACAAACTGAACTATGTAATTTCGCTGCTGCGCTAATGAAATTCGGTTTACCGGTGTGAAAAAAAGGTAGACATTTCATCTATACTCCTACGAATTAACTTTCTATGAATCCATTCAGCAAAGTATTTATGGCAGAACCGTCTATTCCAATGCCTCCCAGAAATATTTGTCTTCCATTGGACACTAAATACTCAAGAGAGGACACCAAATTACGTAGTTCCATCGAGCACACTCCAAAGGAGAACTCGAAAATCCACATTTTTCCATCGGGGTCATAAATGAGAGAATAAAGCTTACAACATTCTTAAGTCATTTCTTACGTCACTTTATTACAGTAATAAAATATTACCTCAATTGATTATAACAACGGATATAACAATATTATCAGAGTTACAGAGGAAACAAAGATTAATTTAATAATATGGTGGAGCATTAACATAGTGGATATTTTTATATAAGAGATGCTAGCAGATTTTTACTTCTTTTCTTATAAAAACATTTAGTGATGGTTATAAATAAACACTACGGTCGTAGCATGAAAGGAATCATCTCTGAGCCCACCAGGAGGTTTTCACACACAAGAGTCAGCTCTATGTATCCTTCGATTGTCAACGACATGGGAAATAAAACCCTGAGTACTCGATTGTACTCAGCAAGACTTACCCGACAGGAGGAAAACAAAAGACTTCAAAGATATGTAAGGCTTATTTGGTTTGTAGGTTATTGCATCTGCGGAAGCATTACTAAATGTGCGTCCTTATATTAAATTTTATTAGTAGTCATCATTAGTTCATTAACTAAACATTCTATGTAAGTACCTGTGCTACTTTCAAGCAGGTGGTAAGCAATCAGAACCATTTTACTATCTTTTATATTCTAGTTCTTACTACGGTGCTAGACCATAGCAAAGTCAGTACTATCTCACAGAAACGGCGATTCGCGAATCAATGTATTTTAGCTGGATACCCCGAAACACATGCCCCGTTTGTACCCCAGGCACAAACAGGACTAACCCGTTTCACTCCTGTCACGGGTCCAGGTCTCCATCCAAACTTGGACTCCAAGACCCCACACTTGAGACCCAATCTCAATATGGTGCTTAGACCTCCACCTTTCCCCGCCTCTAATCAGTCGGTCCGAAAAGAGCCGAAACCCACGACAAGAGCGTAACGACCCTTCCCGCTCCCATAAGGAAGTATGTACTCAGGATAATAAGTTTGTGACCTGACTATCATTCACAGCAACGGACGGTCCTCAATCGACACAGGTGGAACAAGTGCAATCTGAGCCTCGCTCGAATGTCTAACCAAATCCAGATCCAAAGTACCATTATGCCCGGTCTTTAATTATCCTTCATATATATTACATGTGATAGTAATATAATAACAACAATAATATCATTTCTATCTCTCGTACGTGACAGGTAATCACTCGACTTCTACTAGATCCTATAGCATAGCAATCTACACGATCCTGACATACTAGTAGGACTCATAGAATAAGGATATATATATATATATATATATATATATATATATATATATATATATATATATAATATATATATATATATATATATATATATATATATATATATATATATATATATATGCAAGTGGTTTCATTCAACTCCTTAAAACTTAATGCACAAGCATAAAATAAAGTGCAGAATAATAGGGGTTATGCATCGGGGCTTGCCTGGGCAAGATATAACCAAAGATTAGCATTCCATTGGTGACACGATCATTAAGGCACCATCTTTTCCACTATTTCGATCGACTCCCTGATCCATCGTTGTTTCTATTATGATATACGTGGATGCAACGTAGAGACACAATTAATCAACGGTAACCGCAACTCTTAAAAATACGATTATGCTCCACAAGCTAATGAGCTAGCTTTAATGAATATTGTACTAGTCTACGTATCCACGTTGTCAGGTAAGGCTTCATTTCTAGGAAAATGTCTAGTTTTAAAATCCCAAGGTGTTTCAACATTTTTTTGATTAAATATATATTTTCAAACTAGGACTCATTTAGATACCTTAGCAAACTAACTATTATGGGGCTACAAAAATTACAGTGAGTACCTAATAATGTTAGGAATTTACTGTGAAAGTTTCAGGGCCAACACTAACACCAATTTATCATAATAATTATTACAAGTTTATATCTTACAATATTAAGCATCTTAAATTAATTAGATAACTCCTAAAAATATTATAAAATTATGTGAACAAAATATACTAGTAGATAGATCATGATTTTAGAAACCTAACAAAATTAGTTTCATAATTTTTGGTCAACTACGCAAATTTATATTAAATTTACAAGCTTACCTTAAAAACTAAATTAAAAAACGCTTTAGAAAAAGAAAAGGGCCGGTGGCCATTGATTCGGCCTAGTAGCCCAGCGCGGGAGCGGCCCCGCGCGGGTCGCAACGGCCCAACGGGGCCCAAGGCTAGGGACCCCGCGCGCGAGATTTTTTTTAATTTTAACACTTTTTGAAAACTAATTTTAAATCTAACACTGCCTATTTTTTTAGAACTAACACTTTTGGCCGTGCCTATTACCCTGGCGCGGCCAAATGCCTGTGTCGCGCCATGCATGGTGGCGCGACAGAGGGCTAATGTGGTAGTGACCAGATTCGCTAATCGTTGACGTGGCAGGGCCTGCCGCGCCACCGACCTTGGCGCGGTAGTGCCGCGCCCTGATCCGTGGCGCGGCAGAGCCAAATAAAACCCCGCGGCCAGTCCCGTCTGCTCGAGCAGCAAGCCCGTGTGGCCGCCACGCCCGCCGCCCCCCGGTAGTACCTGGGCAGTTTAATCGGAACGCGCCGCGTCGATAGTGGGAGTTATTCTAAGTATTGCTTGATGTAAAATCAATAGTGAATTTGTTTTTGTCTTTTGTTGAATTTTTTAATGGTCGAATAGAGAATTTGATAAGGCAATGATCTTTTTCTGTCTTTCATAATACGGTTAACCACTATGTTAACTAATCGATTACGAAAAATTGGATCGGATTGAAACGAATATTTTTTAAGGGAACTTATTTATTTGGCTTTTTGGACCCATATTGTAGGATCGGCGGCGACACGACCATGGACCCCGACTTCCTCGACCCCTCGCGCAAGTCGTCGGCCACCGGCGTCGATATACCCTGGGACTACCGGTTTCTGAACTAGTTGCTACTTAATCTCGTATGCAGTGATGCCGCGACACATTGAAACGAATATGAAGCAAATAAATGAAGTCCGTGCGCAAGTTGACAAGCTGCCACAATATTTTTATTGGTTTAACATAAGTTCGACATAACATAACCAACTAAGCCTGCAATTTTCGGACGCCAATAATAGTTCGACCTAACAAACTAAGATCCAAGAGTGTAAGGATCCCTCGAACGTCTCTGTCTCTTCAGATTTATTGGCAACACATTGGGAGTGTAGCCAACGTCGGTGTGGTCGCGTCGCCGGTGCGTACGACTCGTACCCTACAAGTATATGATATGCACGATTACTTAGAATTCTTTATGATCGTTAGTTCATGTAGCCTACATATTTAAAAAAACTACCTTTGTTAGTACCTGTGAGGCTCCTTGGGTATCAAGTGGGGCACCACCTAGCTGAGACATGCCGATCTCGTCCTGCGGCCAATCGTCCCACGGGTCGTGCTATCTACGGAAGCCCGAGGTGATGAGGACATGACACCCATGCATATGACTGTGTTTGGCGCATGGTATGGAGGGGTAGGAGGCCAGCAAGGGTGTCCAAGTCAAGAAGGAGGCCCGAGGCTAATTTGGTTCGAGTCCCCGAGGTGGAGGTCCAAAGCAATTTAAGTTTGAGTCTGTCTTGGCCTCCAGGACCAGTCTACCTTAAACTGGTCACCCAGGACGTATCCGGACTCCGTTTTTGACGATCCACATATGGTTGGAAAGCTAGTTTGATAAGGAAGCCAATATAAGTGATCTCACATCAAAAGCCCTTCAGAATCAACAGGAATCATCGAAACAAGTCAGCATCTAGAATCTGCCAGGGTGCTGTGACACCGTCTTTTGGTCCGTTGGACCGTGTATCGTGTTTGGGCCCATTAGAGGGCGCATCTAGGTAGGAGAAAACCCTAAGACCTTTATAATCATACGCTGCTGCCATCATTAGGTTTTGGGGTTTTGCTTAGATTAATCTGTCAAGAACAGTTTCGTCGTTCATCTATTTGTGAGACCCCAACTTCATGAGATTAATCATTCATCTGCAATTTGGTTGCTTTCTTTCTTGTTCTTGCTTGTGTTTTTTGTTACGCAGGCAGGGATTAGCCTTCTTGGTAAGGTCAACCGGATCTGTATCTTGGTTGATAACCAGAGGAGTTATGGTGCTAAGATTGTAGGGTTCGATCTTTCGATCTGAAGCCGAATTGGTGCGTCATTCTCCGCCACAACGATAGTTACCACTACCTGACAAAAGATTGGGAACCCCGTTCCCATTACGAGGGGTCATCATTGTCATCGTCGTCCTCGGTTGCAGGATCCTTCCCAGCGCTATGATGTGGTGGTGTACGCACCATGGAAGTGGCACCTGTCACCGGTTGAGAAGAGCCGGCTGGTGTCCTCAAAGAGGCTGAAGATGTGCCACCCGACCGCACCGAGAGTGGTGGTTCCTCATAAGGGGTGTCCATGCAGCTCAGCTTTTGAGCTAGCTTCCTGCAGCTCTTTTTCACCTTCTGCATAAATAGATGTTAAAGTTAGTGCATTTCCCAAATGCATATACACTAAAGAAACATTTTTGGAACGTACTAGTTTATGTTTACCTCCACAAAAGCCTCGAGAACGCCTAGCCCCTGCCCTCTAGACTCATGAAGCCGAAATGTTGCTTCGTTGGATAGCCTCGACAATTGTGTCGCCTGGGTACAGAAACACGGTTGAACAATTTTAGTATACATACTTAATACCAAATGGATAACAAATTGTACCATTCAAATATCTTACCACGTATCTTTGTAGCGGGGCTCTCTATAGTTGTGTGTCCTCTCTAGTGGCAGCGTCGTACACATCTTACTCCGAGTCCTCGTCAATCGCCTCCTCAGTGTACGAGGGCTTGATATGTGTCCTCGTAGACCTGTGAAGCCAGCGCAGGTACTCATCGAAGGTGTGCTGGTCGTGTGGAGGACCCGCATGGACCGACTGCCATTCCCTAGTCTCCCACAAGTGGATGTGCGCGTTGTGTGTCACGCGCCAATCCTTGGTCTTGTACCTCTTCCTGCAGTCATACCTGCAACAAAACGATGTTAGTTGTACCACACACACCTCTGAATTGTAGCTTTGTTATTAATCAATAACGCACCTGTGCAATCCTTGGTTGGTGAAGTAAGGTGGTGGTGGGTAGCCTATCATTCTTCCAAACTATCTGCAGACCATGACGGGCAAGTGAATCTCAACCACGTGGAAGAAAATAAGAGGAACGTTGCAACAATACTCCTCTGACTCGTCCCTAGTGATAGGACTGAGATAGTACTGGAGCTCTGGAGCATGCCAAGGACACCAATGCACTTGAACATTTCA
Organism: Miscanthus floridulus; assembly: GCF_019320115.1. Classification (NCBI taxonomy): domain Eukaryota; kingdom Viridiplantae; phylum Streptophyta; class Magnoliopsida; order Poales; family Poaceae; genus Miscanthus; species Miscanthus floridulus. Next base: position 27,786 of record NC_089589.1, read on the forward strand.
TAATTGAGTTAGGCTGTGATATAGTGTAGATCGAACAAGACACAGGTATGATAGTAAAGAGAGCGTAACCTGGTGCTATGTCAAGACGTCGAGGCCGTCTGTGTACTCCCTGTACTTGCGCCTCGCATTCCCTCTAACTAACTCTGATTCCGTCCAGATAAACAGAGCTATAGGGAGTATATCATGCCCGTTCCATTGCTGCATTGAACACGATAATGAATTAGCCATTAACAAACTCATCATATGTAACCATATCAAAGAATATAATGAACCGAAGTACTTACCGATAAACCAGTATTAAGAGGCCTCCCAATGGGCCATCGTTCCCAACACCAAACCTGGAGTAGGTACGAGCAACCCCCAAGGTTCGCATACCCTGAGGTGCGACGGCAGGCAACGCATAGCTGTCGATACGTCCATGCCAGGACTGCGTTGTCACAGTTGTACGCCGCTATGTTCACCCATGGCTAGCGTAATATGTCAAGGAAGATCTAGCTGATGGTGTTGCCCGAGACATCAGGGAAGAGGAAAGCACCAAGAAAGTGCCAGAGCCACACTCGAGCGAACCTGTCAATCTGAGCCTCCTTAGCCTGTGGGTCCAAGTAATCAAAGCGCTCCGTGATCCAGGACGATGAAACATCGAAAGTTTTCTTGAAATTTACCAAAGAAAATGAGACCCGATGGCTGTAGGAAAGCGATGCAAGTATTAAATAGGCTTGAATTTCTCACTTATTTTTCTTGGAAGCCTCGTCGTCCGGTGGAAGAAAGCTAGTAAACTGAGCCACCAGCTCCCTCCAGTGATCGTTGTCAACTATCTCTGTCACTGGAAGTCCCCCCATCCGAAGGCTAAAAATAGCCTTCACGTCCTACATGGTCAAGGTCATCTCGCCACAAGGTAGGTGAAACATGTGGGTCTCAGGTCTCCACCTGTTATAATAATAGAACGACTGTTAGTTGCCTCAAATTTGTTACAAGAAAGTTACGTACAAAGAATGCACTCGCACCTGTCTACAGCTACAGTAAGTAGTGCTGGGTCAAGGGGCAGAAGACCGTGGTTGACAACACGGACAAGCTCGAGAAAGCCAGCACGCCGTATGTACGACGCGTAACGCTCGTCCCACTGGTGCGCCCTGGTGTGCGTGCGGGGCCTCAAAGTAGGCAAGGCCACCTCTGCGTCGTTGTCACTCAAGATGTGTGCTCGGTGCTGGTCGTCGTACTCCACCTCAAGAATGGGGTACAACGGGTGCTGTGTGGGAGGGGCCATCCTATTATAAATTGATAAACAAAGCGTTAGAGTATTCAAATTAATAAAATTCAAATTAACATTATGTAGCATTGTAAAATTTGAACTACTTGTTATGCAATACAAACACAATATGGAAGCACATGTATATATTCAAAGTAACATTAATAGACATCACGCACTAGTAACATAAACAACTTTATTAGGAATATAAGCATTTGACGAAACTTCATGAAGTCATCAAAATCGACGTATCACGCACTAGTAAGTACCGACATTTGTAAACTAGTATCTATACCCAAAATCCCTAACTAAATAACTAACTATAAACTAAATAATAAATACCTAATCAATCTCTAAATCCAAAATCCTAACTATACTAGAACACACAACCTCAAACCTAAAAACTACCTACCTAAATCACAAACAAACTCACTAACTATCCTAAATTACTAACTATCCTAAATCACTAACTATTATAAATCAATAACAATCATAAAACCCTAACTATCCTAAATTACTAACTATCCTAAATCACTAATAATCAAAATAACATAAAATCGAGAGGGAGGTACCTTAGGAGCGGGCGGACTGACGCGTCGGCGTTCGTGGCGCGACCGGCACAGGCGCTGTTTGGGGAGTGGGCGGGCGGGCACGTGCGGGCGTTGCGCAGGGGCGGGGCGCGTGCGGATGGCGGGCAGGCGGGCAGGCGTGTGTGCGGGCGGCCAGGCTCGCTCGCGATATTTATTTGGCCCTGCAGCGCCATGCGCCGTTTCGCGGCACTACCGCGCCAAGATCGGTGGCACGGCAGAGCCCTGCCATGTCAATGATCGCGATTCCGACCGCCGCCACGTTAGCCCGCTGCCGCGCCACCATGCATGGCGCGGCACAGGCATTTGGCCACGCCAGGGCAATAGGCGTGGCCAAAAGTGTTAGTTTTAAAAAAAACAGGCAGTGTTAGATTTAAAATTAGTTTTTGAAAAGTGTTAAAATTTAAAAAAAATCACGCGCGACGACTGTTTTGTAGAGAAGCCCCTGAGCTTTGAGGTAATAGTACAACTACCATGTGTACTGATCCTATCGGCGGTGGCTTTACGACCAAGCCCTCGGTTGTTTTCGTCCTCACCACAGGCAAGTCCCTGGAATCCCCGCGCGCGCCGGAGTGGCGGCCGACGGCATAAGGCGGTTACACCAGACAAACTAGGCTCGCTACGATGGAATTAAGGGGCTGACCATCATCTATAGCTAAATGCTCAAGGATGGGTGGCGGTTAGGGACTTGGAGGCGCACTGTCGCGGGCTATAGTGGCGAGCGGCTATCTACAGTGGCGGCGCAACTGTTCTGGCGAGCCTACACCCTCACGGAAAGGTAGAGATAGCGGAGAAGCATCAGTAGCTCACCTTGGTGTACGCCCTACTGACGGTTGAAGCAGGGGAGCGCTGCGACAGTCTGACCACGTACGAGCCACTGGGGCGACGATGCTCCGAGATGGACACCCATGCGTCATCATGTCTCCGATGAGTTCCCTGACCAAAATAGCGCGAGCACCGGATGGAGGGAGTCAAGGCAAGTTCGGGGTTACGAACAATTGAACTGCTATTAACCCTACGGGCCTTACCCCCAAACCTACCGGCTCGACGGCGCACATGACCAGCGGCAAGCAAAAATGCCTAATTTCTGGTTGGTAGTGCTTGGGCGGGCTTGAGGAGGAGGGGAAGCCTAATTAACCTCTTGTACTACTTTACGGTATGAGGGATTGGACTCGGAGCCTGAGCTGGGGATTTAGAAGGGATGGTGCGCTGCTGCTGCTACGTCTTGGCCCGCGGCCTCGACTTAACGCGGGCCGACCAAGACATGACGAGGGCACAGCCGCATGGGGACATGGCCGTGCGAGCGTAACAGAGGCGCGTCGATTAGTGAGGGGATAAGGACAGAAACGGAACAAGCAAGAGCGCCAAGCACAACGCGCCAAGGCCATAATGGCGGGCGACAGGGCAGCGGTGGTAGCCGAGACAACGGTGACTCGGTGGGTAGGTAGAACAAGTGGCGAGACGGGCACCACGATGGCCAGACGCGCAACTGCCGCGGCGTCGGCTTGGCCCCATGCACGGTCTGGCTGGCAGCGCGCGCGCGGCAGAGACAGTGCCGTCGAGCAGGGCCAGGCAGCGGTGCAGGATTGCAAAGAGCGTGGACGCGACGACGACGCGACGGCGCTGGCAGCAGGGACAAGCTCTGATAAAAATTGGTTTTCCACCCTTGACATATCATGAGTTATCGAATAAATTTCTATTTAACATTTTTATTGGTCATTTTAGGCTATAAGAAATTTATCAACACCTTGTATCATATGCATTATTACATAAACATGATGCTCATGACATGATTTTATAGTTTGTTTAGGGCGTAACACCGAGGGTGTTACCATAGGTTCATCAAAAGATCGCGGACAATTTGATATGATATTTAAGACCCTTATTTAGTGTGACACCATAGCCACGTTGTATTTGTTCTCTTGTGATTTGTTTATAATTTGTTAATTGTCTTTGTGTTATATTACCTTTTTGTCCTTGTCTAACTACATAAAAATTTATGAATTATTAATTGTCTTTGTGTCAATATATAAATTAGATTTCGTCAGGTTAATAGTTTTGTCTGTTAGTGCACTGTCCGCTCTTGCCCTCGCCAATGGAGTAAATGGATCTTGGTTGCTGAATTTTGGTATAATACTTCTATTCATTCAGCTTTTGACAAATCACCATTTGAGGTGCTCTATGGTTATACACCTCGTCAGTTGGGAATATCCAATCTCAAGCTCTGCAACATACCTGATTTGGAGCAGTGGCTTACTACCGGGAGTTCTTCTCTCAATTGATCAAGTAGCAGTTGCAGAGGGCTCAGCAACGCATTAAGTCTCAAGCCGACAAACACAGGACTGAAAGGGAGTTTGCTGTTGGCGATTCAGTGTTGCTCTAACCGTATGTTCAGTCGACGGTGGCTTCAAGGTCCAGTCAGAAACTGTCTTTCAGATTCTATGGATCGTTCAAGATCATTCAGCGTGTCGGTCAGGTGCCCTACAAGCTTAATTTTCCGACTGATGCCAAGATACATCCCGTGGTTCACGTATCTCAGCTTAAACAGCACATTCCAGCTACTGCGTCAGTAAGTTCAGATCTCTCCTCTGTTAGTTCTGATCTTGCGGCGGATTCTGGAGAAGCGTTCTGTCAGACGCGGTGATTCGGTGGTCCCTCAGCATCTCATCCAATAGAGTGACTTGCCATCTGAGATGGCGACTTGGGAGGACGCCACGAGGCAATCGGACAACCTGCTGTCGATGCAAGTGTGATGTTATCGGATCTGCTACAGCTTGAGCACAAGCCACAAGCTGTTCTTCGAGCGAGGAGTGTTATAGCTCATGGGGCTTGGGTTGGTACAGCGTAGTGGGCCGCGTATGTGCGCGTTGGTGTAAGCGTGGAGTCGGTGATTGGCCAGCGGTGCTTATAAGTTGAGCCTTTGTAAACAGAGCAATCATCGAAGAATAGCTGAATCCGTCCTAACTACCCGTCCCATGAATTCTGCCGTGTTCCTTCCTGTTCTCCGCAACTTCTCGCTACGTTTCCCTCTCATACTCCTTTCAGCTAATGCGTACATCATTGTGTATGTACGTACTAATTTTGTCTCAATAAAAGCTGTATGGGAAAGGAGCAGTAACATCCGTCTCATCACCATGCTTATCCATATCGTTGATGTGGGTCCATTCTTTTTCTTAGAAAAAAAGGCCCACTTAACTGGTAGTGGTACCTTTTTATGTAAAAAAATATATTATTTATTACCATTAATGTTAGCATTTACATCTGCGTGTTACGAAGTTATCTGTTTAGCCACACATCCATGTTAGGGTCTGTTTGGTTTCTACACGAGCTCAAAGTCCTGTCACATCGAATGTTTGATATATGTATGGAGTATTAAATATAGATTAATTACGAAATTAATTGCACAACTTGTGACTAATTTGAGAGATGAATTTTTTAAACCTAATTAGTTCATGATTTGACAACGTGTCGCTACAGTAAACATGTGCTAACGAAGGATTAATTAGGCTTAAAAAATTCGTCTTGTAAATTAGCCTCCATCTATATAATTGGTTTTGTAATTAATCTATATTTAATGTTCCTTATTAGTATCTAAATGTGGCAGAACCTCCTAAATTATATGACCCACATGCACTTATCATTGTCCAACGACCTTTGACAACTATGCATATGTTCCTGGTAACTTAAGAAGTCTGTCGGGTGTCCTCGGGGAACCCCGAATCATCCACGATTTCCGAGCAGGATCACATTACAGAGTCATTGCAGTATTACAACATTTATTCAAAAATCAACACCAGAGTAAAAACAGCGGAAGTCTTACAATAACATAATTTACAAAACAGTAGTTTCAAACCTCGCAGCTAGGTTCGATGTTTATTACAAAACGAAATAGTGGAGTGGCATTATAATATAATACAAAACACACAATGAAACTGCCCTGCCCAAGGGCCACACATTTACTTATCGTCATCGACCTGAACAACAGTCATGCAGCAAGGTCCAAAACAGACCTGCTCATGAGGCTCACCTGCAACAAGGGTCAACGAACCCTGAGTACAAAAGTACTCAACAAGACTTAACCGAAATAAAAATTGATATAACGCAGGAATGCAGGCTCAGGGATTCAAGGTATGGCTTTAGTAATAATTAAAGTTCTTTTACGTAAAAGCTCTTTAACAAAATTCTTTATATCAATATTTAAAACTTCATAAGATCATATACAAAGCTGACATGATCCGTATTGAGATCATGAAACTTCATATCCAACACTTTCTCAAACCAGCCTCAAGTTCCAGTTATTAATACTACGATGATGAACAGTGAGTTGAGTCTCCATAACCGAGGAGCAACGACGATTCGAACCGATTATAAACCCAGCTGGGAATTCCAGACCACACGACATATGCAGGTCCCCGACCTACATATACCAACCTACCCTCAGGTCCTCTAAAACAAGAATGGGTCCACGCCACCCGAGAATACAGTACTCCACCATTCCAGCTCATGGCCACGTGGGTACACGCTATTCCCGCCATCTCTCCACTCCCAGTGCGCAAGTAGCCGTTCTCGTACTAGAATCGCCAAGTTAAGGCTTACCGAAGTATGTGGTTAGTACTACAAAGTCTCACCTCATGCAATTCAACAACGGACGTGCCTTAATCGACACAGGCGGAAAGAACCCGCTCACAAGACCTCCATGTCTTGTGGCTCACACACACCGAGTTCGTCCGGTCTAGATTTATTACTCCACATTCCCCTATCACATGATAACATAAGTAACCAGGGTTCCATTTTAAACTTGCATGTGACGGTTAATCACCTGACTTTTAGCGGTCTAAGCATAGCTAAGCATAACTAGGCAATTACGAATTAAAACTGGTAACAAGGTAGATATGGAAAAACAAGATTGGTAATGCACCAATTGGGTTTTCACTTAACTCCTAATCACTTAATGCAGTACAGAAAAGCAAAAGAGAAATCAATTTGTAAAACACAAGGTAGGGTTGTATGCATCCGGGGCTTGCCTTCGTTGACGGAAAAGTCCGGTTCCTGCGACGTTTCAAAAGTATTCGATCCGACCTCAACAGACAGATTAACCTCCTCAACAACTTGATTAACTACCATATTTTCACCTCCATTCACTACACGTAATAACAATGCCATGTTTAACATGATGTGGAATACGAAACATGATGCTCGATGATGGACGCAAAATTAATAATTTAAATACAACTTTCCTTCGCGGTACAGTTGCAAGTCAAATAGATTAAATCTTTTTCGTAACACATACCTCAATTGCCAAGGATCATTATCAACTAATGACCCAAGGTCATCACTCAATCCAAAATTTCAAACAAAACCTAAATCATTAAAGGTTACTATTTATTTTTATGAATTAATTATTTAATTCAAAATTATGAAATAAATCAACTTATTCTAATTGAACTCAAAATTTTAGTACATGTTCATTACATGATAACTAAGTGGCAAAACAAATTTCATAATTTTTGAACAATTAAATAAGCCTAGAAAAATCATGGAAATCCATTTATTAATAAATTGAGTAATTTTTATCACATCCAAAAAGTACTGAAAAATATTATTTCATATTTTTCTTAAATACTATACATCACAGAGAGGTCACACAAAAATTTTCATAATTTTTGGAGCTATAAATAAATCTACACAAAAATAACAAATTATAGCACTATTTAATCATTTCTGAAAAAGGAAAAATTCATTTTCAAATCACCTGCTCACACAAACAACTCGGGAAGAACCAGGAGCTCACACAAACAACTCGGAAGAACCAGGAGCTCACACAAAACAACTCGGAAAGAACTAGGAGCTCACACAAAACAACTCGAAAAGAACCAGGAGCTCACACAAACAACTCGGAAAGAATCAGGAGCTCACACAAACAAATCGGAAAGAACCAGGAGCTCACACAAACAACTCGGAAAGAACCAGGAGCTCACATAAACAACTCAGAAAGAACTAGAAGCTCACACAAACAACTCGAGAAGAACCAGGAGCTCACCCCGAACACACTGGAGCATAAAGTTGGATCGGAAGAGCAACGGATGAGTGGTTCGACGTGCACAGGAAGCACCAGTAGCTCACCCCGAACTCGATGGAGCAAAGAACGGGGCTGGAGAAGCAACGGTGAAGCAGATCGACGATCCGAGCAACCACGGCGGAGCAAAACGTCGACGGTGGCGGTGCTCCGGCGACTGCGATGGACAAAAGGATCAAGCAACAAGGTATTAAGGACCACGGCATCAAGGCGAAGCTAGAGCTACGCTGAGCAAGGACAAATACGCACCGGAGAGCTCTGGCCATGGTGACGCGCTCGCGACAGCGGTGCTGCCGGCCGCGAGGAAGAAGAGCAACGAACGGGGGTTCCCAGCAAAATAAAGTGACCAGAACTGGCTGGCTGGGTGCGCAAGGAGCAGGCAAAGCTAGGACAGGCTTTGCCGAGACGGCAATGGCGCTGAATCAACGGCGAAAGCTCGACGAAGCGATGGTGGTGGCGTCAGGAAAACAGAGAAGAAGGGAAAACGAAGAACGGCGACTGTACAGGCTTTATAGGGCGGCCAGGAAGCAAAGAGAAGCCACGCAGGGGCCTTTCCCGCGCCAGCGCGAAGCCAAGGGCGGCCATAGTCGCGTCTGGAAGCAGAAGGAAGGTCGTAGACGGGGAGTTGGCTTCCGCGGTTACTGTTCATCAAAATTACCAAACTGCCATTCGATTTAAAAATCCAAATTACTCCCAAATTTATGTAACAACTCAAAAATCTCCAAAAATAAAAGTTGTTCAAAATCAAAAGTTCTACAACTTTGCTTTTATAACCACCCCCTAATTCGGTCTACATTTTGAAATGCAAATTTGAATTCAAAAAGAGAACATTTAAAGAATTATGCCTTTTCAAATTACTTCAAATTTTATAAAACAACTTTGAAAACTCCAAGAACAAACTTTGTATAACTTGACAAGCTCTACACTTTTGCTTTTAGGCTCAACCCCAAAATATGCTTAGATTTTGAAATGAATTTTTCAGGGTAGAATTTAAATGCTGAAAAGAGGGGTTTTCTCGAAAAATTCAAAATCCAAACAAACTTTGATCTTGAGTCAAACAATACAATGCAACACATACCACATAAATATAAACTTGTATTAGTGTATGCATCCCAAAGTTTTCACCAAATGCCAAATGCTTTGCAATGCATATGATGACATGTCAGATTTTAATATTTAAACACCCGAGGTGTTACACTAAATATTCGATGTGATATGAATTTTAGGAGCAATTAAAGAACCAAACACCCCCATATTCTGGTAACAACAAGGAGATATATAATAAGCCTTAAAAAACGTGTCTTCCTTCCATGGTCTTTTTTTTTCTTGAACTTACATGTAGAGCTTGAAAACAAAAATCTCTTTCATCCGTACTTTTTTATCTCATTCGGGCTATTGACGGTGTTAAGTGTGATATAAAATAGATTATTTATATATTTACTATTATTATAATATAAGTGATATAATAAGTAGCATGTCAATGACTTATGTGTCCTGACATGGTGTAAGATGTCTAAATGCCAGACGTTGCTGCTATGCCTTCCCCGCCGCTCGCCGGAGTCCACCGCCACCGGACAGCAACCACCACCTAGTGCCTGTCCCTGATGCCCATGGCGCCCGACCGCCCCTTAGAAGCCTTCCTCGCAGCCACCCGTGGCGCCATCGCGCACCTTCACCTTCCCGTCATCCACATCCCCGGATCCCATTCCGGTCCCAATCCCATCCCCAAGGAACCCGAGGCCGACTGCCTGTTCCACCTCCACGTCGTCGTCACCAACTTCCTCCACAAGCCCCTCAAGTCATTCGCCAGGTGCTTCAAGCCCAAGCGGCGGGGAGGCAAACAATCCCCGCCGCTCCACTGGGATCACAGCAATGGCGCCACCCCGCAGCAGCAACTGGAGCTCCTGCTCTGCATTGCGTTCGACGCCTTCGCCCACAACCTGCACTTGCTGGCGGATGCCTGCAGGCAGAAAGGTGAAGAATTTGGTTTGGCTAATCGACAGCTCGAGCAATTTGTGGTTCTTAGGAAGATAATCAATGGGAACAGGGCCGATTTCGATGGGTTCCTTTCCAACCTGGGTTTTGCAAAGGTTGGGGCACCGCCGCCACGAGCAAGGATCATGGGTGGTGCGTCCCCTGTCCCTGCACCAGCACCAGTAAGCGACCAGGAGGATGGTGGTGGAATTGGGGACAGCGACCAGGAGGATGGTGGTGGAATTGGGGGCAGCGAGGCAGTGGACAATGCTAGCGGTACACAGCAGCCACCACAGAGATTGCCTGCCTGGCTGCTTAACATTCCTTTGTCGAATGTGGAGCGTCTGCGGTCTACGCTGTCGGCAGCTTCACTGACAGAACTCATTGAATTAGTCCCGCAGCTGGTGAGCAAATCATCAACATTGGCAGATGCACATCCTGACAAGAAGAAGCTTTTCTCAGTGCAAGATTTCTTCAGATATGCAGAAATTGAAGGTAACATCATTTTTCATTTTCGAACAGAGAGGTGTCCTCATTTCAGTATGTAGGCTCATGGTCTGCAATTGCCAATCATGCATCGATTTTACCATATGGCACCAGTCGGGGGAATCACCAAATTAGGTCAGTGACCGTTAGTCCTCTGTAGAAGGCTGAAATGCCAGTTTTTATGTCGAAGTTCTTATATTGTGCACAATTTAATCACTAGACTTATTCAAATATGCAGATTCTAAAATCTGTACTGATGTTATCCATTATTGTACCACTGTATCTAGAAAATTTAGGTGAGCTACTATCAAAGATATGCCTATCAGACATTTTAATTGATCCATCTGTTATTTTTCCTGTTAGTACACTTTTGGTCAGGCTACGGTCTATATCCATCATAGGATTTTCAAACTATAGCTCTAATCGGTGCCTCAGCAATTCAGCATTCTGCATAACATAGTGATACTTATGAAAAGGTTGCTCTTTTTATGTATTAGCTGGATCATAAGGTGATATTTGTAGATGATGTTCTGCTGCTGCAGGAAAGCGATTCTTTGAAGAGTTAGACAGAGATGGTGATGGCCAAGTCACTCTAGAAGATCTCGAAATTGCAATGAGGAAGAGGCGGTTACCAAGGAGGTATGCTAGAGAATTGTTCCGCCATACAAGAAGCAACTTCTTTTCGAAATCAATTGGGTGGAAGCAATTTTTATCCTTGATGGAACAGAAGGAGGCAGAAGGGCGTGCCTGGTGCAAGCGGTAGAGTCTTACCGCCTGTGACCGGAAGGTCCTGGGTTCGAGTCGCGGTCTCCTCGCATTGCACAGGCGAGGGTAAGGCTTGCCACTGACACCCTTCCCCAGACCCCGCACAGAGCGGGAGCTCTCTGCACTGGGTACGCCCTTTTATGGAACAGAAGGAGGCAACCATTCTCCGAGCATATACCACGTTGTGTTTGAGCAAGTCTGGAACACTTCACAAGAATCAAATTTTGACTTCCTTGAAAGGTGCTGGACTTCCGGCCAATGAAGATAATGCCATTGCCATGCTACGGTATCTAAATTCTGATTCAGAAGCATCAATCTCATATGGCCATTTCCGGAACTTCATGCTTCTACTTCCTTCAGAACGCCTTGAGGATGATCCTCGGTATGTCTGATGTATCCTGTTAGAAGAAACTTGTGCTTGAATTGGCTTTAGTGAATTGTGACTCTGCAACTATCACCAATTCTGACTTTCTTTCAACATTATATGGTGCTCTCTTTTCCATCTTACCTTTTCTTCACTTACAAATGCATTCAGGAACATCTGGTTTGAAGCTGCTACTGTTGTTGCTGTTCCCCCACCTATAGAAATATCCACAGGAAGTGTTTTGAAGTCTGCTTTAGCTGGAGGTCTTGCTCTGCTGCATCCTATTGATTCAATGAAGGTACAGTACCATGCTTGTTTATACCGTTTTAGTTCAAACAAGTGATTCAATAAAGCACATGACTATGATTGCCCATCACAAATCAATAAGCATGTGGTTTGCCAAGGCATTATCTGTAACCTCATGGATTAGTTTAAGATAACAGTTCAGTCTACTGACCAAAATACCCAAATTCAATTCTTTATCTTTTTTGCTGTATCAGACACGTGTCCAAGCATCTACACTCTCATTTCCAGAGATCATTTCAAAGCTTCCACAAATTGGGCTTCAGGGATTGTATCGAGGTTCTATCCCAGCAATTCTCGGCCAGTTTTCAAGGTCTGTGCTATTTAATTGGTTTATATGCAAAATTCTTTGTAGGCTACAAAACTCAAATCCTGTCATTTGCAGCCATGGTTTGAGGACAGGAATCTTTGAAGCAAGCAAGCTTGTATTAATTAATGTCGCTCCAACACTTCCAGAGATTCAGGTACGATTTACTACTCCAGTACTTGTGCAAACTCTATATTCTCTATAATAAAGGGACCTGGAGCACCTTATAAATCTCATGATAGAACAGAACTTAGTATTTGTAACAGAAACTTTATGGTCTCCGCAATAATTGTTGTGCTTTGTGGAATTGCTTGATGATTGGCTTTTTGTTCCATAGGTGCAATCAATGGCTTCCTTCTGCAGCAGTCCTAGGGACTGCAGTCCATATACCTTGTGAGGTTCTTAAGCAGCGTTTGCAAGCTGGAATCTTCAACAATATAGGGGAGGCAATTGTTGGCACCATGTGACAAGATGGCCCAAAGGGATTTTTTCGTGGCACTGGGGCCACACTCTGTCGTGAGGTTCCGTTCTATGTCGCTGGAATGTGCCTCTATGCGGAAGCTAAGAAGGTATCCTCAGTTTTTTATTGATTCTATGTTTTCACCAGACCTTCAAGTGGCATTCTCAAATCCCTATGTTGTTAACAAGTCAGATACTACCTTTGGCTGATTTTGAGCTTACTATCAGTTCTACAGTTTGGAAAACCCCCCAAAAAAATTTACCATTCCTCTGACTCTAGAAAGGCAGCCTAATGGAAGTTTGTTACTTGCATATGTACATACCTGCGGCTTGATTTATTTCTTTGTTACACATGAAAGTTGGTACCAAATGGAGCTGCGTTAGGGGTAGAAATTTTCACTCATTTAGTCAGTTACCACTTACTAGTGCCCAATGTTTTCTGATCGGCTTATCGTTCCTAATCGGTCTGGTACCGATTAGGACGAACAGGACGATTAATCGACCTCTGATCGGTCTAATCGTCCATATAATCGTTCAGCATATAGCTTCCACTGCAAGCTGCCGCCTTCGATTTTCATCTATGCAAGTTCAGCAAAAAGCCAAAGAAACAAAGCATCAAGATTTGAGCATAGTGCAGAGGAAAGGAGATGACAGAAATGACAGAACAAAGCCGATTTAATGACTCACCTTCAGAGGAGGAGCTCATCTTCGTGCTCCCTGGACCTGCAGCCTGCAGGTGGGGAAGAGAATAGGCGACCCTGCAGCAGAAGGGAGGAGGAAGCAGCAAGCAGCAGGAAAGATCCACGGATGGGCTGCTTGGATTGGAACTGGAAGGGAGGGAGGAGGGAGTGAGATGCACGCAGGCAGCAGGGAAGAAATAGAGCTCAGCTGCTGAGCTGCACACACACGAGAGTGAGGACTGAGGACCGAGGAGATAAAGAGTGGGGGTGAGGTATATAAGAGAAACCCTAATGGGCCTGGCCCAAATAAATATAGCCCACTAAACTGAAGTAGCCCATCTGGCTATTTAGAGCTGATCGGCAAAGAGGCCTAATCGGACGATTAATCGCGATTAATCGGACGATCAGCTTTCTGATCGCTCTGATCGAATCGGAGGGCCTAATCAAGTGCTAAGTACCGATAAGGACGATTAATCGTGATTAATCGCGATTAATCGGACGATCAGAAAACATTGCTAGTGCCACTAGTGGTTTTGATTGTCATAATTTGTAAATAATAGCTGTATCTGTCATGTCAGTACCACTATGCCTTGCTTATTGACATATTTAATGATGTCCGCCTTGGTTTTGCAGGCAGCACAGCATGTTTTGAAGAGAGATTTGGATGCATGGGAAACAGTGGCAGTGGGAGCATTGTCTGGAGGACTTGCGGCAATAGTGACCACTCCATTTGACGTGATGAAGACGCGGATGATGACTGCCCCTCCAGGCACACCAGTGTCTATGCAGATGATAGTCTTCTCCGTCCTTAGAAATGAGGGTCCACTTGGGCTTTTTAAGGGCGCGATCCCCCGCTTCTTCTGGATTGCCCCTCTTGGTGCAATGAACTTTGCAGGCTACGAGCTTGCCAAGAAGGCGATGACCGAAGATGAGAGCAAGTCCAGAGAATCAATAGAGGAGAAGAAAACCATGGTGGGTTCCAGAGGATAACCTACCTTTCACCTGGTTAACATGTATGGTGCAGAGAAACTGAAACCAGACAACAGGAAATTTAGTGCAGAGAAGCAACAGAACACCTGCCATCTTCCTTGTGAATCCAATTTTTAGGTTGTCATACATGTATGGTGCAAAGAAACTGAAACCACACAACTGGAAATGTTCCGTCCATATTGCAGAGAAGCAACAGAACATCTGCCACCTTCCTTGTGAATCCAATTTTTAGGCTGTCATATTTCCCCCTCCGAGGGAAATTTGCCGAATTTCCATCCCCGTAGGCCTTGAGATGGCTGTATAGTACAGTAGACGAGAAAAGGACTAGAGGATAGAGGCACTGCTGGAGCTGCTGTTCTTTTGCTGGACAGGACAGCTCGCTTCTTGTTTGTTGTTTAAGGATGATCCATAGCCTTCCTTGTTAAACCTGATGTAAATTTGCTGCTGTACTTGCCCTGGTTACCAATTGGCTTTGACCTGATTGTTTTTGGTGGTTGAAACAGACTAATAAAGTGATAAGGAGAACAAATAAAAAAAATGTAATGTTGAAGACAGTCCTTGCACTGTTATCTGTTGGAGAAAATGAATAACAAGGGGAATAAATAAGGAGGAATTGGAGTGAATTTCTAATTGTAGCCTTCCATGACCATAATATTCTATCTTCTGAACTTTGTTAATAAAAAAGAGAGTTAAATGCACCAGCGGCCCTCGAACTTGTAGCGTGTCACATAGGTCCATGAACTTGGAAAATGCATCTCTGAGTCAGTAAACTTGTTAAGTGGTGCACCGTAGGCTCATACCAGTCACGTGCACATTTTTTGCTGACGTGGCATGCTAGTATGACATATAAATGCACCAGCGGCCCTCGAACTTGTAGGTGTGTGTCACATAGGTCCATGAACTTGAAAAATGCATTTCTGGGTCACTAAACTTGTTAAGTGGTGCACCGCAGGCCCATACCAGCCACGTGCATATTTTTTTTGCTGACGTGACATGCTAGTATGACATATAATTTTCATTTAACCCATCACATCTATTTTTCTCATAAAAAATAGACCCCAGCGCCCACCCTGCTCACGAACACACCGAGCCGACGCAGACCACGGAGTAGTGCATGGGGCCGCACGCCTGGTCCGAGTGCGAGAGCGGGGCGGAGCAGTCCCGCGTGTCAAAACTGCTCGCCGGCCTAGAGGAAGAGACCTGCATAGTGAAGCAAGCGTGGGCCTGTGGTGCACCACTTAACAAGTTTAGTGACCCAGAAATATATTTTTCAAGTTCATAGACCTATGTGACACACGTTTGCAAGTTCGAGGGCCGCTGGTGCATTTATATGTCATACTAGCATGCCACGTCAGCAAAAAATGTGCACGTGGCTGGTATGGGCCTGCGGTGCACCACTTAACAAGTTTAGTGACCCAGAAATGCATTTTCCAAGTTCATGGATCCATGTGACACACGCCTACAAGTTCGAGGACCGCTGGTGTATTTAACTCTAAAAAAAATATACTAGCACTAGTGTACTGTAGTGAAACCTCTTTTGATCATACTAACCTTTTTTTTTTGCAAATTAAATTGACCCGACTTGTAGGACGCAAGGCAACGGGGAAAGGCAAAGCCATTTTACGTCTTGTTTAGTTCCACCCTAAATTTTTAAAAAGTGCTACAGTACTTATCACATCGAATATTTACGGTCCATATATGGAGCATTAAATGTAGACGAAAAAAAACTAATTGCACAGTTTGGTGAAAAATTGCGAGACGATCATTTTGAGTCTAATTAGTCCATGATTAAACACTAATTGTCAAATAAAAACAAAAGTGCTACAGTAGCCCCAAATTCCAACTTCCTGGAGCTAAACACGCGCTTAAAAGCGCTGGCTGGTTTTGTTTGAACGAAAAAGCCAAAATTGATTCCAGGTGGACTCGGTCGAAGGCGCAGCCCAACAAGATTGACCTTGAACTTGTCGACGGAGGTAAGGCGTCCAAGCAACCTTTCTTGTTTGCCAATTGCCATCAGCTCTCTCTCGGAAAACTAGGTCTGGCCTCTGGCCGCCTCCCAAATTCCATTTCCGATTCTAGTTAGATGGAGGCGAGAAGGCGATCCAGCTCCACTGCATCCTTTCCTCCCTGCGTCTCCGTCGACTCGGATTTGGATTGGGTTCCCCTGCAGCTAGGCTACGCTTCGCTCCGGGGGCCTGGGCCCTGGCGTGCTCAGCTCCGTCCATCCCAAATCCCTTCCATCAAGCTAGGTGAGTAAATAATTCCTACCCTTGAGAGGTCTTGAGGAATTGCCCCTCCTGATTTATCGTATAAGCTTTGCTTCTTCTTCTCCTATAAATCCCTTATCCCTTAAGCTTGCTTCTTCTTCCATCCCAAATCCCTTAAGCTTGCTTCTTCTTCTCCTATAAATAAAATCTATTTATTTATGTAGGAGTATAGTTCGTAACTACTAGATATTACCAAGAAAATTAGCATAATAGTTCTTGTCTTAGCGTAAAACTGAACTGCTGAATGGAATCCGTGTGCTTAATTCAGTTATTATATATACTGCATATATATGTTCATCAATCAAGCAACTCCTCCCTCTGAGCAGAATTGGCCTTGTCTCTTTCTTCTTGTGCAAAATTTGCTCATCCACCACGAATTGAAAAGGAAGGTGTTTTTTAATGTCTGCCATCATTCAACTATTGGTTTTTAATAATTGCGTTAATCCTTAATCATGTAGTAACTGGCTAACTCTGCACACCACAAAAACAGAGAATTACAAAGTGAATGTCTTGTAACATCACGATGCACCGTTGGCCATTTCGTTTCACGAAACTCGATTCAGATCAAGTTCTACAAATTGACAAGTTACCTAGTACTAGTGCTTTCCTGTACTCTGCTGTACTGGCACTGATTATTCATTATTTGGCATTTTACTTTTAGATTGAGGGAGGCTAGGAGCAGCTGCTGCTTCCATTCATCGGAGCCCCTCCTCATCAGTTAGCTGGTACAAGATGGTCGTTTTGGGTGGTGTCACCGATGATCCCAGACATAAACTTGGTGACAGTGTTGATCATTCACGCCAACAACATCCAGCAGGATTACTGGATAAACCCAATAATGTCAGTTATGACAATGGAAATGGGCACAACCCATTTGACCACATGCAGGATTCAGTCTCCGATGCATACAAGTACTACTGCGATGCAGGATCCGAGTCCGGTTGGCAGTCCACCTCATCACCTTCCTCTTCCTCCACCCGACAAATGCTTGGAGATGGGCACAGAAATAATGGGTCGTCTTTCCGCTCGTCGTTAGCATCAGCTCAGACTCAGAGACCATCATCATCTTCTTCTTCAAGTCGACGTTTCAGGGTGGCGTTTGTGAAGAAGATCGACTGGGGCTCTCTGTGGGACAAGTCCAAGGAATGGATTCGGAACCCCATGAACATGGCTCTGTTCGTCTGGATCCTCGCCGTGGGCGTCTCAGGCGCCATCCTCTTCATGGTGATGACAGGGATGCTCAACCGCGTGCTGCCAAACAAGCCGCAGCGAGACACGTGGTTCGAGGTGAACAACCAGATCCTGAACGCGCTCTTCACCCTCATGTGCCTCTACCAGCACCCGAGGAGGTTCTACCACCTCGCCCTGCTGTGCCGGTGGAGAGCCGGCGACATGCATCAGCTCCGGCAAGTATACTGCAAGGACGGCACCTGCAAGCCCAACGAGAGGAAGCATATGATGGTTGTCATCCTGCTGCTCCACTTGAACTGCTTCGCCCAGTATGCGCTTTGCGGCCTCAACCTTGGCTACCGACGGCCACAGCGTCCGGTGATCGGAGTGGCCCTCACCATATCGGTTGCCATCTGCGCGCCGGCCGTCGCTGGGCTGTACAACAACCTCAGCCCTCTTGGCAAAGACTACGAGGCACAAGTCCCACCGGAGGTAGACGAAGAGTCACAGCTCCAACAGAAAACGCCCGAGACTGAGAGGAGGTACTCATTGGTGCCACGACAAGGCCATGGCGAGTCCGCCGGCAGCTCGCCGCAGTGGGTCGGCGGGCTGTTGGAGGATATGTGGGACGACATGTCGCTGGCGTACCTGTCAGTGTTCTGCAGCTGCTGCGTGTTCGGGTGGAACATGAGCAGGCTCGGCTTGGGCAACATGTACGTCCACATCGCCACCTTCGTGCTCTTGTGCCTGGCGCCCTTCTTCATCTTCGACCTGGCGGCCATCAGCGTGGACGATGAGGCAGTTAGAGACGCGCTGGGGCTGGCCGGCATCTTCCTCTGCGTGCTCGGCCTGCTCTACGGCGGCTTCTGGAGGATCCAGATGCGCAGGAGGTTTGGTCTCCCCGAGAACCGCGCCTGCTGCGGCAAGCCGGACCTCACCGACTGCATGCAGTGGCTCTGCTGCTACTCCTGCACCCTGGCTCAGGAAGTCCGCACCGCCGACGCCTACGAGGTGGTGCTGGTGGTGCAGGACACGCTGCAACACCGGCACCATCCAACTCTGCAGGAAGAGCTATCGACGATGCAGGAGCCCCTCAGGTTTGCAGGCGTCTTCGCTTCGCTGCCTCTAACTCCAACAGCTGCTGCTGTAAGTTCACTGGATGACGGCGTCACCGTGCCCCCTTCGTCAGTGTCAGCTACACGTACATAGGTAGCAGTAGCAACTTCTGGGACTTGGGAGTAGTTTCATTTCACCCGAGTGTATTAATGTAACCCTACCCATGTACAGTACCTACGGAGTACTCCTATGTGGTAGCAGAATGAGTTGCCTCTCCACAGCTACAGTAGGGATGTGACACACTAACTTTAATTTGGTTCTCTCAAGATCAGGTGTCATTTCAATGTATCCATACATCCCAATCCATGCAATCTATTGGAGCCAGCAATGCGAAATCGATATTGTATTATGAAAGAAGTCATTTCGTGTTCAACTACAAACTCAGACCTTGTTTGGTATGGCTCCCAGGTGCTCCAGCTCTTCCTAGAAGACATTGTAGGAGCATTGTTGAGCATTATAGTGCGGAGCGGTTTATTTTCGACTAAAAAATTAACTTAAAAGAGGAGCCGATAGAGCCACGATTTTGAGCTCTACCGACTCCGTGCTACAGTGCTGTTGCAGTAATAACCTGAGCCGGAGCCGGAGCGCAGACTAAACGACCCCTCCATGTATATACAAGTTTTAGCTGCTCAACTACCAACTCAAAATCTACCTGCGCCAAGCATCCTCTTATTCATAGCTAATGGATCTGAGTACCACCGAGATAATAATTGAATTAATTCAGTCCAAGGAAACTAACGACACATATGCCTCCCCAGCATCTCACTCAAAGACATCAAGGCCGAACACTTGGGGTATGGGCAATAAATCCTTTTGGCTTGGATGGATGTGTATATGTTGAATCTCCAAAAGCCGTATCGATAGCAATGCTTTTGAGCCCTCCACGGTGAGCTTGGTAGTGCAACCAAGTTGTGGACAGCCTGGGGCGGCCATTCCCCCAAGTAACATAACTTCCATGTGCTTCTTCATGCAGACAAGGCAAAATCGATGTGCGCACTCTCATCATCTAGTCCACATTGTCGACATGGCCGTCGTTAATGAGTGATATTTCACATTGCTCAAATTGCTTCCGCACTAACAGAGCCTGACTTATCATATCTGTAAGCTTCTCCCCTGTTGGACGTGAAAGCCCAAGCATCTGCAATAATCAAGACGGTGTTAGGATTGTTTGCAAGAATGCCTACTGATCTCAGGCTGATATTACAATAAAATATTAATTCAAGCATTTCACCATTGGAGTTTATATGTACTAAATTATTCTAACAGATCACAACGGGTACCCGAAACCCGATGGGTTTTTACTTTATTAGGGCAAGGGTACTAGTCAATTTATCTACCCGTGGATTTATTAATGGGCAAAAAAGTTAGAGCCAACGGGTTTATGGGTCTGGATCTGGGAGTGTAGTGCCCAAACCCACAAACCCATATGGTTTTTAAACCCAATCCATCATAGAAGAGTACTCCCTCCGGTTCTCTAAAACAAGTCATTTTGGATATCGACATAGTCTTTAAGAAACGACTTTGACTGCAACTTTTTGCTATAAAATATAGTCAATATATACTTTTATGAAACTACATTTCGAGATGAATCTACTTACATCGCTTTCATATTTTTAAACTCAACCCAAAAGAAGTTATTTGTAGTCAAAGTTTAAAATATTTGACTTAAGACAACCTCAAAACGACTTGCTTTAGAGAACCGGAAAGGGTATCTACGTGACGTGACTAATGCTATAAAATATTAAGAACTTTACTACCGCACGGATGTGCAGTAATTTTGGCTTCCCGAAGCACAGTCTATTTTAGGAAATTTATCTAATCATTGGGTTCCCGCAACTTCCATTTCTGGTTAGCGCAGCGCATTGGACACCACGCGGGAAAAACTTGTATTCGTAGATCCGGCGCCTGCAGCAACTCGAAAATACTCTTCTAGATCCGGTGCCGAATCCTCCACGGGTTTGTGCCCCCTCAGCACAATTCCCTGCAGGAGCCCCTCGGGTTTGCAGGTGTCTTCGCTTGACCTCCTCTAACTCCAACAACTGCTACTGCTGCAAGATCAGTGAACGACAATGTCACCGGCCGTGCCCCCTTTGTCAGGGTCAGCTACACGTACATAAGCAGCAGTAGTAACTTGGGACTTGGGAGTAGTTTCATCTTCACCCATATAACCCTACCCATGTATGCACAGTAACTTCAATTTGGTTCTCTCAACATCAGCTGTCATTTCAATAAATGCAATCAATGCAATCTGCTGGAGCAAGCAACGCAAAATCGATACTATATTATGGAAGAAGTCATTCCTGCTCCGCTTCAAACTCAATGTGCATACAGGTTTTAGTAGCTCAACTACCGGCCTGTTCGGCTGGGGCTGAAACGATCGTATACGATCATGGATTATTACTGCTGGCTAATTTGGCGTGAGAGAAAAATACTGTTCTAGCTGGAAATTTATGATCGTTTATGACGAAGCGAACAGGCCGATCTACCGGCACCAAGCATCCTATTCTTAGCTAATAGATCGGAGTACAACTGAAATAATTAAATTAATTCATTCCAAGGAAACTAGCGACGCATGCCTCCCCAACATGCTAGTAGTGGAAAACACCCTCGTCCTGCGTGCTAATTCGGTATAGGCACATCCATCTGTTAGATTGATCTCCACCAGTTGGCCCCACTGCCAATTGGGCCCTTGTTCTGCGCCCTGATTGGGGACGCCCAGCCGTTCTCCTGACTGATGGTCCCCCGTTGCGCAACACTACAGAGAGGAAGGTGGGGGCTAGGGCGCAAGGTACGAGGTTAATCGCAGCCGCCAGTGCCCCACCGACGTCCTAACTCTAGACCGATCGAGAGGGTGTGCTGTGAGTGATGGGAAGCGCCATCGCCTTCGCCGCTGCCATTGGACCGCGCCTCCACGTCGCTGCTACCTCGTCGGCGGCGCCATAGCCGCGACTGCCTCTCGATGAGGTACTTAACAAGGTATTGTCTAAGTCAAATTCTACCCATTGATCTACACCTAGAGGTAGTACAAATGTTATCAATGGTATCAGAACCAGGTTCTAGTGAGTAGATCCAGTTTGGGGTAGAAAATAGGAAAGAAATCAAGAAACAAGTGATTCAAATCGGATCAGAAACCCCAACCCTAACCCTAACCCTAGAGAGAGAAGCAAGGATGGAGAGGGGGGTTCCCACCTGGGGCCCGGCCGTCCCGTCACCACCGTCGTCCGTCGACTGAACGCCGCGCGGGAAGAAAAGCTGAGAAAGAAGAAGGGAACGGATACAAGGGGTTCCTACATGGGGCCCGACCATCCCGTCGCCACCACCGGTTGTCGTCTGCGCACCGCGCGGGAAGAGGAAAGTCTCGCCGCCGTTCGTTTTCCGCCTCGGGCCATAAGGCACCACCGCAGAGCCGCTCGATGGCGCCGCGTGCAGCTCCGGCCGCACGCATGTGCCGGCGAGGGGTACCACGTTGGCACCGTCACCTTCCGCGCCGTCGGAGTTTTCCCAGGTGTGAGCGGTTGCGACGGCTACAGTGAGCGGCATAGAGGGAGAAGGGGAAGAAAAGAAATGTAGTTAGGGTTCGGGGAGCGGAGCCGCGCGGGGTCAAGGGGACCGTCGCCCAGACCGCTCGACGGCGGCACGCTTAGCCTCGGGCGAGCGCGCTCACCGGTGAGGGGACCGACGACGGCGCCACTCTGCTGTCCCTCTTTTTTCCGCCATGGCGAGGAGAGGAGAGGAGACGGGAGAGAACACAAATGAAGTTAGGGTTAGGGCGCAACCGGCCGCGGTGCGATTTTGATCGGACAAAATGCGCGGCGAACCGTCCGATGACATCCGACGGTCGGCAGAGCTCGGACCGAAAGCAGCCTAGGCGGGAATGGGAATTCCTAGCCCAAGCCTAGGTTGCGGCCTGGGCGTGGGGGAGTGCGGCGCGAGCAGCCATCGTGGGCCGGTTTTGCCACCGCTGGGCCGCGAGCGCGCGGACACATAACAGATGGGCCGCAGACTGTTTCACCGGGCTAGGCCAAGTGAACAATACACACTGAGTTTTGTTTTATTATTTTCAGAAGCAATTTTTTTAGTTTAATTCTCTATCAAAATTTAAACCAACGGAATAAATTTTTCAGAGAGTAGATGAGTACAGTAAAATGCTTCTGAAAAGTAGATAAACAATTTTTCATGTTTCCACTGCAAATTTTAATGTTTATTATCTTCTAGTTAAATTCAAACCAACGGGAGAATTTAATTTAAAGAGCAGTTGACTTTGGTTCAATAAATTATGATTATGTTTATCCTCTAATTTAAATTAGAGGAGTAGTTCAATTTTGTTTAAGTCAGATTATGGTATTGTCATTTTCTGACCAACGTTGATGATGACAATATTATAATGAATTTAAGTTTGAGGTTTAAATCTCTAATAAATTTTACACCAACGTGGTCAATTTTTCAGAGAGTAGATAAGGACCAAGAAATGCTCCTAAACTAATAGAATGTATTTTATTATCGTGTTTCGCTGTAATGATGTTGATTATCTTCTAATTAAATTCGAACCAACGGGAGAATTTAATTTTAAAGAGTAGTTATATGTCTTTCAAGTTAATTTATGAGTTTTATGCATTAATTCTATTTTCTGTCCAACGTTGCTGTAGAATTAATTTGGAAGCATCTTGTAAGTTTTATTTTTTAACTAACGAGATCACTCGGTTGCATGCCAACGGGCTGCAATGCTGGGGTATGTGAATGAAAAGGCTTGAGTCAAGCCAGTTTAGGATAATTTTTTGTTAGTTTACTAATTTTCTGATTAAATTATAATCAACGAAAAGATTTAATTGGAAAATGAGGTATAAGTGAATGTTTTAGTCATCATAACTAAATTTTTCGTTATGGTAATTTGTATATAGATTTATCCCACATGGGGAGAAGTTTGGCATAGTACTTATGCTAGTCAATTATGCATGGCGGGAGAAGTTTTATGATGACTCATATGTTTTTATATCCCCCATAGCGAGAGAAGTTTGGGTAGCTCTTATGTTATCCTAGTATTGACCATGGCACAATAGAAATGCACCGTCATGGTCAATACTAATCAAAGGACAAGAAAAAGATGCAAGCGTGATTTGTAAAAGTACAGTTAATAAAAGACCTTGTCCAGTTCTTGAAGTGGAATGAAGAAAGTGTACTAGAAATAACTTTATTTGCATGGCATAATCATGTGAATGAAGTAAGTCATAAGTGTCTCCTTATTCACAGTTTTTTTAATAGTTCTCAAAATTATGGCAGTATAGTTCATGCCATATTTTGAGGGGAATAATTGTGAGATGAATTAAGAGTAAGAATTAATATCAATTAAGAAACTACTCTTCATTAAGAGTGGGATAAAGATTTTGATGAATGTGTACTCTTCATTAAGAGTGAGATACAATTTTTTGTAAGAAACCGAGTGAGATAAATATTTTGATGAATGTGATCGTCGGCCAAAACAATGATACCCCTAAGCAGAGAAATAACTAAATTCCTAGATTTTTTAAAGTTCCGAGAGGAAGATAACATTGTCACCATCAAAGATATTAAAGCGGTGCTTAAAGTGCCATATAATGTTTTAACAAATTAAACCCAAATAAAAAATTAGAAGATACACTATCTTTATAAAAGATGGAATGATCTTGGGGAGCATGGTATGTAGAGACCTATGACTTGAAGAGAAGCGAGATTGTGTGACCACTTCAGTGATTCAAAACAACGAATTTCTCGATACCTGTTGATGTTGTATGACTTATATAACACCTGTTGTTGGCTCTTCGAAGAAGATGAATAATATAAATAAGGATCTTGTGATACAGGAGCGTGTAGAATCAATTGCCTCTTGGTAATGAAGAGCAACAACAGCCCCACATGAAAGTACCAGTAGCTGAGGCCCCAGAAGGTCTCAAAGAATTAATAAACCAGTTTTCTGATGACTATGAAGTCTATGTTAGTGAAGAAATTCAAATGGAGGGTGATCCCACCTTATTTGAAGAAGCCATGAGAAATGTTACTCGTTTGAATGGCAAGAAACTATGGAAGTTGAAATAAATTTGATGAATACCAACGATGTTTAGGACTTAGAAGAAATTCCTAATGAAGCTAAAATAGTAGGCTGTGAAAGGGTCTACAAGACAAAATGTGACTCCAAAGGGAATGTGGAAAGATATAAAGCATGACTTGTAGCAAAAGGCTTTACGCAAAGAGAATGAATAGATTACGATGAGAGTTTTCTCTCTAGTCTCATGCAAGAATTCTTTTAGAATCATAATGGTGTTATTGGCACATTATGATTTAGAGTTACATCAGATGGATGTAAAGACGGCATTCCTCAATAAGGATTTGTATGAAAACGTTTACATGGCACAACCCAAAGGTTTTGTCATGGAAGAAAAAGAATGTATGGAAAGCCGCCTGTAAAAATCCATTTATGGGTTAAAACAAGTCTCTAAACAGTAGTATTTGAAGTTGATGAAACGATAAGAAAGTTTGGGTTTAAAGAAAATGAGAATGACAATAGTGTTTATGCGAAGTTCAAGAATGGAAAATTCTTTTTCCACATCCTGTGTATAGATGACATCCTACTCCCAAGTAGCAATGTTAATCTACCATTAGAGAAGAAGAAGTCTTTGTCCTCAAGTTTCAATGTGAATGATCTTGGTGATGCTTCATTGGTTTTAAGAATTAAAATTCACCGACATAGATGAAAAGGGGTATTAGGACTATCACAAAGGCATACTTAAAAAAGATTCTAAAGAAATAAAGTATACATGCGAGTAAATCTATGACTGCTCCTATAGTCAAGGGTAATAGATTTGGGAACTTTCAGTGTTCTAGGAACCGATATGAGATTGATCAAATGAACATGGTTCCATATGCTTCAGCTATTGGAAGCTTAATGAATATACAAGTAAGAACTTACCCTAACGTAGCTTACGTATCCGGGATATTTTGGCAGAAGTCCAGTCTAGATATAGATCACTAGAATGGAGTTAAGAATGTCTTGCAATTTTTGCAAAGTATCATAGGCCTCATGCTGAGTAAGAAAGAACAAGTACTCTCAAATAGTTGTAGGTACAGATGTTAAGTTTTGGCAAGATGTGTAGTAAAATCCACAGTAGTTGCTAACACTCGCAGTTGGAGTATTATTGTGGAAAAGCTCTAATGAAACAGTTGTGGTGTCATCAATGATGCATACCATAGTATAGCTTGTCATGAGGCCTCAGGAACAGGCAAAAGTGGTTAAGGGAATATGTACCTAGATTTAACAATGGTAGACAACGGCAATAACCATTTAAAGTAGTTAACTCCTAAGATAACAGGTCAAGTGTGCTGGCAAACACATTGACATTAAGTTATATGTTGTAAAGGAGAAAATCCAGAATCATTTTGAAAGCATTGAGCATATAAGTACTAAGCAAGTACTTGCGGATCCGCTTACCCAAGGCTAACCACCTAGTGCGTTTAGAGAACACACAGTCGACATGGGTTTACGGGAAAACCTATAATTTCTGGATGCTAAGGGCCTAGTTGAGAATCTATTTAAACAGAGAGGTGCATTGTAGCTATTTAATCTAATGGCAACTGACCATGACGATGAGGCACGGTCTATGCACTGATCTGCGATGGAATGGAAAAAAGATAAAGTAAGTTAAGTTTAAGTCATAAGGTGAGATCAAGGTGGAGAATGTTAGATTGATCTTCACCAGTTGGCCCAATGGCCAATTGGGCCCTTGATCCACGCTCTGATCAGGGGCGCCCAGCCGTTCTTCTGGCTTATGGGCCCCCGTCGTGCAGCGCTATAAAGAGGAAGGTGGGGGCCGAGGCGCAAGATACGAGGTTAACCGTAGCCGCCAGCGCCCCACCGACATCCTAACCCTAGACCAATCGAGAGGGTGTGCTATGAGCAACGAGAAGCATCATTGCCTTCGCCGCCACCACTGGACAGTGCCTCCACGTCGCTACTACCTCGGCAGCGGCGGCATGGCACGACTGCCTCTCGATGAGGTATTTAACAAGGTATCACTATTGTCTAAGTTAAGTTATACCAACCACTACAGCAGACGCGTGCTTTGCCGAGTGCAATTGCACTTGGCAAAGAAGGCTTTGCACTCAGCAAAGCCTTTGCCGAGTGCTGCACTCGGCAAAGAGCTATCGGCATATCCCCTCATGGCAAAGGCTTCTTTGCCGAGTGCTGCATGTCAGGCACTCGGCAAAGGATTTCCCGAGTGCCACGACGGCACTCGGCAAAGAAAAGCCGCCATGATGGCCAGGTCACGGTGACGGCCCCTTTGCCGAGTGCCACGTGTTGGCACTCGACAAAGAAATATGTTTTTTATTTTTTTTAAATGCTTTGCCGAGTGCCTGCATCTGGCACTCGGCAAAGCTTGTTTTCTTTTTTTTGGATTTTCTTTGCCGAGTGCTGTAGGTAGGCACTCGGCAAAGCATTTTGTTTTTTTTTATTTTCTTTGCCGAGTGCCTTGACCATGGCACTCGGCAAAGCTGGGAAGCTTAGTGTCCCAGATTCCCAGCTTTGTCGAGTGTCATGGTCATGACACTCGGCAAAGAAGTGAAAAAAATCAAAAAATTTTTGGTTTTTAGTCTTCCATCATTGCAAACAAGATATACATCATACATATATATAACACAACTATATATCACACAAATATATATATAATACAAATGTATATCACAATCCACCACAAACACAAACATAGCATACAAGTATCACAATCTCGACTCCCAAGTCCAAAGTCCAAACACACAAGCATAGTTCACAAAGTTCACAAGTTTATTATATCACAACGGCTGCCATTTGAAGCTCACGGCAACGGTTCGGGTTGGGATGGCCCAAAGTGCGATCCCGGCGACCCTCCGAGGTGGTTCGACGCCGCCCTCGATTGATGCTGCACAAAATAGAAGAGATTGCACGTGAGTGACAAGAGAAGAGATAAATATGCAAGATAAATATCCGCCACTACCACCACCACCACCACATCACCGCCATCACCAACACTTCACCACCACCACCACCACACCACCACCACCACCACATCACCATCATGACCACCACCACCACCATGAGCACCACAACACCGTGACCACCACCAACAACACCACACCACCACCACCACCATGACCACCACACCACCACCACCACCACCACTTGGTTTCTCTAGGTTTCACTAGGTTTCTCTAAGTTTCAGCATAGAAAGTAAAACTTCATACTTATACTCACCGGGGTAGAATCAGGACGTTGTGGAGGTGGATCTAGAGCAAGCAGCATCTGTGGGATCGCCCAACCTTGTTGCTAGCCAATTTGCTGCATGAACTTGATCATCTCGGCCATCTGCCGCTGATCTTGCTCTCGTTGGGCCTCCAAAGCCTGTAGCCTTTGCCACTCGGCCTCCCGCTCGGCCTATAGTTCCTGCACCGGGGCCTACAGCATTTGACCCCAATGTTTCAATAATACATAGGTAAGGTATGTAAAAGTCAAAGAACGACGAATGAAACAGGAATGCTTACCTAGAGTGTCGACACCGCGATCGGCCGTTGGCGTATGGGCACGCTTGAGCTCGTGCTCGCTGCTCGGAGCTAGTGGAGAGGAGGAGTAGAGGCCATGTCAAGGACGTCATTGCTAATCTAGAACCGCCCATGCTTCTTGCCTTGCCCCACCCTCATCACGAGCTAAGAATCAAGGCGCTCCTTGGTTCTTGGATCATAGCCCGGCCCATGGACTGACCTTGCCGCCTCCGTGTACGGAGAGAGGCGGGTGTGGACGCTGGAGTTGGTGTATGCCTCAACCAGGGAATCTGGGTCATACTTGATGTCGGCCATTGCCTTGCCCATGTGAGCCAGAGCATATGCCTTGAGTTGACCAACTGGCTGGCCACCGTGTGCATCCGACTACGAGAAAGACAACAACATGTGGTTAGAAATGATGCAGAATTGAGCGCGGCTAGATTAGAACAATGGCGGAGACTTACATATGCCTTTGCATATTTGCTGAGGCTACGGCTGCCCTGATGGTGAGGTACCCCTAGCATCTGCAAACGCCTATCACGGGCCTCCATGTGCTTCTTCTGCTAGTCCCCGTCCAACCAGGTGTCCACAATATATTTCCAGCAATCGGGGTGAGTGGCTGAAAGTGCATCTAGCCCTTTAGTGGGTTTTGGATGATTGAATGACAACGTGATTAAAGGACTAACCTGTTTGCTAAGTGTGGACAGGTAATAGGTTATCTCACAAGTACTTAATGAAAGCCAAACTATGTGTTGTTGTGTAAACAATCTAGTTCAAGCACAAGACAACAATGCAAATGGAATTCGTGCAAAGGGCTTGTTTATTGTGGGATTTCCATGTACTATGTGAAAGCAAGCTTGTAAGAATTAATTAATGAGACATAAGGGATTGCATATGGATTGGTCTCATATTTGAAGCTTGCTAAATTGAAATAAAAAAGATAACAATACATGAATGGATGATTCAACACAAGATGTGACTTGATGGCTTGAGATGGTGAAGATAGCAAGGAAAGGCTTCGAGGTACTAAGCAAGGGTGAAGGGCAAGCGACGGCTTAGCGGCCGAAGAACCTAGCTAGGGTGAAGAAGGAAGTACTTGCATTTAGTTGAGGTACTAATCAAGCTATGATGGCCACGTTTATGTGGAGGATCAAATCACTATTGGAGTGTTTGATGGAAGTGACTTGATACATTTGTGATTATCCAAATTTGATGAATGGAATCAAGTCACGTGCTCAAGATGGGTATGCTCAAGTGAAAATATCATTATCAACATGTTAGCACCCCTATTTGATGGAGATTGAAAGAGACGGCATCAGTTCAAAATAGATCAACTCAAGTGGTATAAATTCATTTTTCCTTTTATCTTTAGTTTAATAGGTATGCCGTACTGCTAAGAGGGATGCATCATGTTGATAGATAATGTTTCATAAGTGCTCAAGCCAACCCATGTGAGTTTTGAGTATTTGAGCGACAAAAGAGCAAACTTTATTTTTGCTGGTCTAGAAATACCAGACGTGTCCGGTATTGATACCGGACGTGTCCGGTATTTACCCAACAGTGATAAAATTGTTGTTCTTGGGTTGGTTCGTCGGGAGTTCCGATAGTTGGGAGTTCCGGCAAGGGTCGGGAGTTCCGACGTCTCGCACTTTAACTAACTTGGAGGGTTCGCTGTCCTGGTCATACCGGACATGTCCGGTATGCACGACCAGAGGCCAACGGCTAGTTTTCAAAGGCCTTGAGGGTCGGGAGTTCCGACGATCAGAAGTTCCGGCATATGTCGGGAGTTCCGACACCTCACATATTTTAACTCAGTTACATGGTTTTCAAATTCGCTGAGGGTCGGGAGTTCCGATGCGAGTCGGGAGTTCCGACAGTCGGGAGTTCTGGTATTCATCGGGAGTTCCGGTACCTCACATTGTCACTGCAACTTAGTTACCGTTGGGGCAGTGTAAGTCATACCAGACGTGTCCGGTATGCGGTATAGCAACGGCTATAAAACGGCTAGTTTTTCCAAGGGGGCTATAAATACCCCCAAGCCTCCACCTTTGGAGGCTGCTAATTTTGCTGATACACACATGTTTTTGAGCCTTGCCAACTCTCACAATCCTCTCTTAGTGAGTGATTGATCAAATTTGCCAAATCAAATTGTGGGTTGAGTGAAATTCAAAAAGAGAGCAATCCAACCACTTGAGCACTTGTGCATATTGTCAATCTCATGATTCGCATTTGTTACTCTTGGACTCTTCGGCCCTAGACGGTTAGGCGTTGCCGGAGAGCACCCGAGAGATTGTGGTGTGCCTCAGAAAGTTTGTAACGGTCGATTCCGCCGTCTCGGAATCATCTAGTGGAAGGAGGAAAAGGAGTTGGAAAAGACTCCGGCTATAGTGACCTTCATGGTATCCTCTAGGGCTGACCTTCGCTGGGTCGCCCATAGCCCCCTCAACGGAGAGTAGGACTCAAACGAGTCTGAACTTCGGTAAAACAAATATCGTGTCTCAATTCACATTTCATTTGATATTTGTATTGCTCTAGCTCTTGTGCAGGTTCTCTGTGTATATTGTCATCTCCAGTAGATACCTGCAGTTTGGTTTGAAGATAGAAATCAAAGGGAGCAAGTTTGGGGCTGTTCTGCAGAAATCATGTATACCGGACATGTCTGGTATTCATACCAGACATGTCCGGTATTGATCACTGTGGTAGGCTGTTCTGCAGAACACATGCATACCGGACACATCCGGTATACCTACCAGACACGTCCGGTATTTCCTATCTGTGCTGAATATATTCATTCTCTGTTCTAACTTTGTGTTGCAGGGTTGTAGCTTCTAGATATATTCTTTATACCTTGTAAACACTGTGGCTAACTTGTGAGGGGTGGTACTACTCTTTATTTAGAGTTTCCATTTTGGAAACTTCCTTTACTAATCATTTCCGCATTTAATGGTGTTAATTTTTAGAAACGCCTATTCAACCCCCCCCCTCTAGGTGGCATCCTAGGTCATATCAGAGCAAGGTTCTCACCTAAAGCTTCACCGCCGTGAGAAAAGGATGTCGACGCCTACAGAGTTGGAGCCGGTGCTTCTCCAAAATGATGGTTCAAACTTTCTACCTTGGTCAATACATGTACTCAATGCTTTTAGAGACATTAGTCCTCTTGTTGAGCATATTATGGATGCAAGCATACCTCTTTCTATAGTTGATTGGAGCAACTACAAAAATTTGTCAAAAGAGGAAGAGATATGCGTGCAACTCATTGCTCAAGCTATTAATATTATTTTGAGTACATTGAGTGTAGAGGTTCAAGATGAGGCAATCTTCAATGGACAACCACCTCCAGAGAGTGCTCATCTCATTTGGACTAGACTTTTTGATTTATATGGAAAATCCAAATGTGATGATGCACTTGAGATCGAGTCAATGGAAAGTATGTCCATTGTGTCATCATACAGTGAAGAAGCCTCACAAGACCTCAAGAGCGCTGAGCTAGAGCAAGAAGTGCAAGCAGCGCATGACCTGCTGTCTGCCTACATGTACCGGACATGTCCGGTATGGCCGAGGTAGCAGACCAGTGAGCAGTTATTTGCAATGATGCTCAAGCCCGGTGGCGACCAAATGATGAGTCAACCTCAGTATCTCATGATACTCATCACTTGTGTCTCATGGCCAAGAAAAGCAAGAAGAAGAGTAACAAGAAAGATCAAGAGAAGGAGAAAGCACAAGTGGATGATCAAGATAAGAGTGATGTTGAAGTTGAAGACAACTACAACCTTGATCATCTCAACCGCAAGGAGAAGTTCATCATCATGAAGATAGTTGAAAAGAATGATGAGCTTGAAGAAGAGATTGAGAAGCAAGAGCAATCACTTCAAAAGCAAGAATTGTTTCTCATCTCTAAAATGGAAGAACTAAAGGCTCTAAGTGAAAGGTATGAAAAATTGTCAATTGAGCATGCTTTAGTTACTAACTCCTCTTCTAGTGTTTCACAACTAGAGAAGGAAAACTTTGAGCTCAAGGCAAGGTTAGATGAACTATCAAGCAAATATAATATGCTACAAGCAAACTATGTTCATCTAAAGTGCTCTCATGATGAAGTAGTAGAATCAAGCATCATGCTTGAGGTAGCTCATGAGGTTGTGATCACATCGGTAAAATTCTCTCAACCTCTCACACATTCACTCACTAGTACACCATCTCAATTAAATATTTCTTGTACTGATGAGTGTGCTCCTCAAGCAAGCCAATCTTCGATTGAGCTAAATCTCATAGAAAACATAGAGCTCAAAGAGGAGGTGGAAAGATTAAAGAAAGATGTGATTCGGTTGAAGGGTAAGGAGAAAGCACAACCTTCTCAAGATAACCGTGATAATATGGTGAAGAAGCTTGAGAAGGGTTCAAACCTTGCTTTTTTCAAATCCCAACAAAAGAATCACATCTCAAGCAAGGCCAACACAACCAAGAGCAAGAAACATGGAAAAAGGATGTGCTATGGTTGTGGATTGTATAGACATGAGTGGGCTATGTGTCCACACAAGAGTTGGGCCGACAAGGTTGAAGCCACCAATCAAAATGCTTCTACCAAGGAGGCCAAGCAAATGAAGAGTGATGGACAAAGTGCTTGTCTCATGAGCAAGAAATTGGGGCATCCTACCAAGAAATGCCCAATGTACAAAGAGGCAAGAAAGGAAGCCCAAGTTGCAACAAGAAGATGCTATGGATGCAATGAGATGGGCCATAAGGTTGATAGATGTCCATACAAGCAAAACAAGCATAGAGCAAACAAAGGCTGCATATGCTATGCTTGTAGAAGAAAGGGGCATCTAAGCTATGAATGCCCAAATGGTAACTCACCTAAGTCGAACACATTTGTTTATAATGATATGCTTAGGAAGACCACAAATGGAGTTAGCATTAGCAAGGTGATGTGTTCACCACAAACTAGTGCTAAAGTCATTTGGGTGCCTAAGCACTTGTTGACTAACTCAAAAGGACCCAACAAGAGTTGGGTACCAAAGTGTGCTTAGGTTAATGATGTAGGTACTTGGTCATGATATGAAGGCTTTGGGGTGGTTGAGCAAGCAATTTGACAATATTCACTCAATCTATCAACCAATTCTTATCATAATCCCTTATATGGTTGACCTAAAGATAATTCAATGAATATATCATATATTTCATCCTCACCATTGGTAACAAGTACCTAAACCTTTTAGGATAGCCACCTTGTTCGTTTCGTGTTCTATAGTTCACAAATATGTACATTTGTGAAATAGTGAAAGTGGCTAATTGGATTCAATTAAAAAGAATTTTACTTTGCCATATGATGCTTTTAACAGCTCTCTAGTAAACCCATTCATTTGTTGAGATGCAAGTTTACAATAAATACTAGAGCTAAACGAAGAATCACAAGCAGTGAATTAATTGGTTCTGTCCTGCACCTATCGGACGTGTCCGGTATTACTATCGGACGTGTCCGGTATGGTCAGGGACAGAAAGTAAGTGTTTTTGTTCTGTGTATTCTAGACGTGTCCGGTATTGCAGAAACAAGAACACTAATAGGATTGCAACTGAGTCTTTGATCCATACATTTTCATATATCCTCAATTTACTCAGAAGCTTGTGGTTTACCAAATCTAAGTGGATTGTGAGCATCTCTTATACTCAAATTTAATTATGGCAATTTATTTGGTTTATTGTCAAAATGGAGAATTGGAGTGTTTGTTGAAAGTCATTCAAATTACATGAGGCACTTATTTAGGGGGAGCTAAATTTCTATTTTGCACTTTGTGGACTAACAAATTTATCTAGCATTCTTTGTAGTCCTTTGCATGAAAATGTATCTAGCATGATTATTTGGTAATTAAGGACAACATAAAGATCATCATGCTATGTATCTTCTCAGTGGTATTCTTGTGGGCTCAAGGCAAAGTTATGTATTTACATACATGCATTGTAAGTCCATCTAAGGCCCTTTATTTGTTAGAATGTGCATTTGTGTGACATAGGAGAGATGTTTTTCAAACCCCTAACTAGCATGAGTAGGAAGTGTGAACTTGAAAAACTATTTGAATCTTGGTCTTTGTGACCTAGCCTTGTCATGTGATGATTATAGCTCTCCTTGATTGTTTGATTGGCTAATCACACATAGCATGGCTTTCTGAAAGTCCACAATCTACTATGTCTCACATTCTCTCTCTCAAGTCATCAAAATCTATATATGCCTAATATTTGGAAAAGAGAAGTGACACTCATGGCATTTGGATAAGAAATGTATTTACACCTTATTTGGATCAAGGATATACATGTTTTTGGATCAAGAAATAACAATGAAAGGGATTGGAAGAGAGAAACTATCTTACGAAACAACTTGGGCCAGCCCGCGTATACCGGACATGTCCGGTATGAGCGTGGCTATAAAACCGAGCGTACCTCTTTGGCCCAGTTCCGTGGCCTAGTCTTTCTTTTCATCCCTTTGCCTAGCAGCGCCACCGCTCTCCCCGCACTCGCCCTCACTATCGGTCGTGCCTCCTCACCCTCGCTCTTCCTTGCCTCCTCGCCAGGAGCCCTCTGTCCTTCGGCTCTCCCTCATCCATTGCCGCAGCAACGGGGTGTTGGCTCTCTGCTGGACCCATTGCCGCCCCATTGTCATCTTTGTTCGCGCCAAGCAAGGAGAAGAGGAGAAGGAAGAAGGGGAGAAGGAAGAAGGATTGGAGTACACCTGCAGCAAGGATCAAGGATCTTCACCACGGATTTGAAATCGATTTCGTGTTCTTCTTTCTAGGTATTTCAAATCCCGAAACCCGTCCGATCTACTCTTTAGTGCCTCAATTATAAATTCATTTGGTCAAGATGCTGCATTGGATGTCCAGAAGGCCTGGTTAAAATTTGGATTGAATTAAAGATGAGATTGAAGAGGAGCTCCTGTTAGGGTTGCTGGGCACTCATACCGGACGTGTCCGGTATTCATACCGAATGTGTTCGGTATGTGCCAGCAGTGCAGGTTCAGCTGCAGCCTCAACTCAATACTCGTTGATTATTGGTTATATATATATGATTGTTTGTCTATATTAATTTTGCAAACCTTGACCACGGATGGGATAGGTGATTGCGAGATTTTGGATAAATAATTGTATAAATATAGACAATGATTTAAGAAATGTTGCTTTGACATGTATATAAGATTCTTTGCAAATCTTGTTGGATATAGGGCAGCTGACATGAGTGGAAGATAGGAGCCCAGATCCAAGCACATGCATGATGCAGCACTAGAGAAGTACAAGAAAGCGAGATAGGAAATGCATCTAGGATTCGAGCTGACCAGCAGGAGGTCCACCAGGGTAGCCTCTAGTGCAGCACCTCAGTATGCAGAGGGGTTAGGGAGCTCTTCTTCTGACACTGACACTGATGAGTTCAGAGTGGATTCCAGAGAAGATAGAAAGAGGAAGAGCACTAACAGAGGCTCAGAAGCTAACAGCTCAAAAGAAAAGCAGGATATTGAGGAGGAGCAGGCAGTACCTCCAGCTCAGCACCAGCCTGGTCAAGGTATGCATTATGGACTTCTTGAGACACATCTACCTAGTGTGCCCTCCTATGTCTCCAGAGTTGACTATAGGGGAAAGGGCATGACCAGGAAAGCCTGAGATGAGAGAAGAGTAGATCCGAGAGGCTTACCTAAGGTTTAGTATGATCACCGCTTCCAGACAGCTTTTCACTTGGACTTCTACTCTAGTGTTATCCTCACTAGGAACCTAGTGATTGCCAGGTCTCAGTGGATAGATTAGCAGTACGTTAGAGAGTTGAAGAAGGCCTTAGTTGATTATGCTATTGCCATTTGCTAGCGCACATGAGTTTATGAGATCATGGAGTTCTAGCATGACTAGAACACAGAGGTAGTAGCTCAGTTTTATGCTACTCTATTCGTTGAGGAGGATGAGAGGCGGATGCACTGGATGCTTGAGGGCTAGTGGTATAGTGTAGATTATGAAGTGTTTGCTGCTCAGCTTGGCTTCTCAGAGGATGACCTCTAGAGAGACAGGATTCACACCGAGCAGGTGTTACCCCCTGAGCAGCTTGCCTATATGTATCCACCAGGAGGTGAGAGAGGAGCAGTGGGGAAGGTTCTAGGTCTTCACCCTACTTACAGATACCTGGATAGGATGTTCAGGAAGACTATTGACTGCAAGGGTGGAGATAAGAGCAACATTGTAGATTATTCCAGGAACCTGCTCCACAGGATGGCACCTGATGCTCAGCCTTTTAGCGTGTTTGACTTCATTTGGTCAGAGATCAGGAGTGTGGGAGAGAGGCCCCTCAAGGGCTGTGGTTTTGCTCCTTATATCATGTATATGATTGAGATAGGGCACACATTCGAGTATGATAAGATTCATAAGGCCCTGAAGATTGTTGCAAACTTGCCTGAGACAGGGTTACCTCTAGCTGGTCCAGGAGGAGCAGTAGGTACAGCTGAGGCAAACACACCTAAGAGTGGTGCAGCAGTAGGAGCTTCACCTCCACCACGTGCTCCTTCACGTTCTTCTTCATGCCGTGGCAGTCCTCCCTCGCCTATCCATAGGCTTTTCAGCTCCATATTTGGGATGTGCAGAGACATCTAGACCAGGCAGTAGAAGGAGAGGGAGGCTACGAGGAAGGACACTTGAACTTTAAAGTAGATTGCTTCTAGACTTGAGCTTGATCCTCCTAGGTCACCACTATCAGATGAGGTAGCTAGTGAGCCTAAGACTGAGGAGCAGTAGCAGGCCAGATACGACAGAGAGTATGCTGAGTTCCTTTAGAGACAGCAGCAGCAGGCACCTGAGCACCCTGACACTCTACCACTTTAGGCTCGTGTGCCTACTCACTCTCAGCCACGTCCTAGTACTATAGACGACTATGCTTCAGATTGGTGGAGTGACCTCATAGGTGGTGGCGGCTACTATGGGTCTGGTGGCTATGACCCATCTGGTGCGGGTGGTTCTCGTCCAGCCGGTGTTACACGATCAGATGATGAGGATGCTGGTAGAGATGAAGATGATGATGAGTGATCTTAGCTTTTAGTGACAGTTTGTAGCCCATTTGTCCTTAGTATGTCATTGTTGGACCTTTGTGGTGATAGAAGACAAAGGGGGAGAGAGATTGATTAAAACTTTAGGATAGTTTCATTTGCTTATCTTTGTACCTGAAGATATGTATTGCAGGTTGTCGTTTCTTGTTTTTGAGCTTCATTGATGTATCTTGAATTTGAGATAGATTGTATCATGTGAGAGATGAGACTTACTTATGCTTTATCTATGTATCTCTTGAGACATGATCTTTATTTATATATTAGTGGCCAGTGGACTTGAGAAAATTTGTAATGAGTGCTATGTGTGACAGACATGTGTTGTATTTATTCTCATAAGGACTATGCATGCTAGAATGAAAATATTTGATGTGATGCCTTTATATTTATTCTTGTATGATATATCCTATCATATGCATCACGGTTTCACTTTGTCACAAACACATGCACCCCACGGATGCAATGATTTAGGGGAGTCTCCTATATGTTTTAGTACGTGCAATTGACATTTGAGGTCATTTTGAGAATTCTAATCATAAGCACATATTAAGGGGGAGCTTCTCATAAATCATTGAACCCAAAAGTTTAAATGTTTATATCCTTTTCTCAGTTTTAATCAAGTTGTCATCAATCACCAAAAATAGGGAGATTGAAAGTGCATCTAGCCCTTTAGTGGGTTTTGGATGATTGAATGACAACGTAATTAAAGGACTAACCTGTTTGCTAAGTGTGGACAGGTAATAGGTTATCTCACAAGTACTTAATGAAAGCCAAACTATGTGTTGTTGTGTAAACAATCTAGTTCAAGCACAAGACAACAATGCAAATGGAATTCATGCAAAGGGCTTGTTTATTGTGGGATTTCCATGTACTATGTGAAAGCAAGCTTGTAAGAATTAATTAATGAGACATAAGGGATTGCATATGGATTGGTCTCATATTTGAAGCTTGCTAAATTGAAATGAAAAAGATAACAATACATGAATGGATGATTCAACACAAGATGTGACTTGATGGCTTGAGATGGTGAAGATAGCAAGGAAAGGCTTCGAGGTACTAAGCAAGGGTGAAGGGCAAGCGACGGCTTAGTGGCCGAAGAACCTAGCTAGGGTGAAGAAGGAAGTACTTGCATTTAGTTGAGGTACTAATCAAGCTATGATGGCCACGTTTATGTGGAGGATCAAATCACTATTGGAGTGTTTGATGGAAGTGACTTGATACATTTGTGATTATCCAAATTTGATGAATGGAATCAAGTCACGTGCTCAAGATGGGTATGCTCAAGTGAAAATATCATTATCAACATGTTAGCACCCCTATTTGATGAAGATTGAAAGAGACGGCATCAGTTCAAAATAGATCAACTCAAGTGGTATAAATTCATTTTTCCTTTTATCTTTAGTTTAATAGGTATGCCGTACTACTAAGAGGGATGCATCATGTTGATAGATAATGTTTCATAAGTGCTCAAGCCAACCCATGTGAGTTTTGAGTATTTGAGCGACAAAAGAGCTAACTTTATTTTTGCTGGTCTGGCAATACCGGACGTATCCGGTATTGATACGGGACGTGTCCGGTATTTACCCAGCAGTGATAAAATTGTTGTTCTCGGGTTGGTTCGTTGGGTGTTCTGATGGTCGGGAGTTCCGGCAAGGGTCGGGAGTTCCGACGTCTCGCACTTTAACTGACTTGGAGGGTTCGCTGTCCTGGTCATACCGGACGTGTCTGGTATTGCACGACCAGAGGACAATGGCTAGTTTTCAAAGGCCTTGAGGGTCGGGAGTTCTGATGGTCGGAAGTTCTGGCATGTGTCGGGAGTTTCGACACCTCACATATTTTAACTCAGTTACATGGTTTTCAAATTCACTGAGGGTCGGGAGTTCTGGTATTCATCGGGAGTTCCGATACCTCACATTGTCACTGTAACTTAGTTACCGTTGGGGCAGTGTAAGTCATACCAGACGTGTCCGGTATGCGGTATGGCAACAGCTATAAAACGACTAGTTTTTCCAAGGGGGCTATAAATACCCCCAAGCCACCACCTTTGGAGGCTACTGATTCTGCTGATACACACATGTTTTTGAGCCTTGCCAACTCTCCCAACCCTCTCTTAGTGAGTGATTGATCAAATTTGCCAAATCAAATTGTGGGTTGAGTGAAATTCAAAAAGAGAGCAATCCAACCACTTGAGCACTTGTGCATATTGTCAATCTCGTGATTTGTATTTGTTACTCTTGGACTCTTCGGTCCTAGATGGTTAGGCGTCGCTAGAGAGCACCCGAGAGATTATGGTGTGCCTCAGAAAGTTTGTAACGATCGATTCCGCCATCTCGGAATCATCTAGTGGAAGGAGGAAAAGGAGTTGGAAAAGACTCCGGCTAGAGTGACCTTCGTGGTATCCTTTAGGGCTGACCTTCGCTGGGTCACCCACAGCCCCCACAACAGAGAGTAGGACTCAAACGAGTCTGAACTTTGGTAAAACAAATATCGTGTCTCAATTCGCATTTCATTTGATATTTGTATTGCTCTAGCTCTTGCGCATGTTCTCTATGTATATTGTCATCTCTAGTAGATACCTGCAGTTTGGTATAAAGATAGAAATCGAAGGGAGCAAGCTTGGGGCTGTTCTGCAGAAATCGTGTATATCGGACATGTCCAGTATTGATCACTATGGCAGGCTGTTCTGCAGAACACGTGCATACCGGACACGTCCGGTATTTCCTGCCTGTGCTGAATATATTCATTCTCTGTTCTAACTTTATGTTGCAGGGTTATAGCTTCTAGATATATTCTTTATACCTTGTAAACACTGTGGCTAACTTGTGAGGGGTGGTACTACTCTTTATTTAGAGTTTCCATTTTGGAAACTTCCTTTACTAATCATTTCCGCATTTAAAGGTGTTAATTTTTAGAAATGCCTATTCACCCCCCTCTAGGCGGCATCCTAGGTCCTTTCAGTGGTGCACCAGCTTGGAATCGCCTACAGGACATCAAGTAGATGACATATTAGAAGATCAAATTAGGCATACTTAATCTCAAAAGAAATGAATATTCATGTTTTGTATTTACCTGTATGTACTGCTCTCTTGTCAGCGTCATCCGTCTTGCCTCCTCTTTGTTGACACGCCTGAGTAGGAACTTGGCCTTGTAGTCTATGTGGGCCTGGATGCGGGACTCATACTGCAAGTTCGTGACATGCCTTTTACAGGAAGCGTAAGCCACCTGATACGCACTAGTCCATGACAAGCCTCCTGTCCCTCCTGGATTCTAAAGAAGTCCTGCATAAAGACATGAGGTATCCATTATTTTATTTCAAGAATGTCCAATGAATGCGAGGAATTGAGGAATGTAGTGCAAGAAAGACTTACCCACAACTCCCTAATCACCCGATCTGCCTTGTTTCTACAGCGGATGCCATTATGATCTAGAGCATCCTGCACGAGGGCATAGTGGTCAAACATCTAGGCCAGCTCCCAATCCTGATCTCCTTTTCTAACCAGGCCAGGGAAGTGTTCCTTGCACAGAAGTCCCAGGATGCCATTCACATTGCATGCCGGGGCCGCCTGCTCCACAAGCACCTAGTTCCTGCACAAGTGGTCCACAATAGTTATTAGTTGTTATTATGATTTTTCAACATATCAAATGAAGAATATATGAAGTTACTTACTTATCGCCCTCGGGTGCAATCAGTGGGTGCCTCTCAATAGGTATCGGTCGCTTCAGGAGCTTTGCGGGACCTCGCTGGTAGGGCTTCGACGTACCATAGGAAGTGGAACCCCCTACCATCGCCACCTCCTCGTCCTCCATCGCTAGAACCGCCTCCTCGTCCTCCATCTATGGACCCCTGTCCCTGTCTACCGTGTGCTGAAGGTCGTCATCGTGCATAGGGTCGCATGAGGAGCTGCGCCCATGGTTAGTCAACGGCTCTCACCTGGGCCTGCCTCTCAGCCTCCTCGGCCTCTCTAACGCCTCCGCCTCCTCAGCCGCCGCCATGTCCCTTCGGTTGGCATAAACCGAGGGGCAGCTCCTCCTAGTGGGCCCCATCACCTGCAATTAAAAAGAGTAAACCAGTAAGTACAGATAAACGAGACGTACTTAGTAAGAGATGCAAAATAAAGAAAATGTAATTACAAAATAACATAGTATTACATGTATTTCTAATATTCTTCATGATCGGGATTATCTAGACGATAGGTATCGTCATCACTATCAAGATTGTCCAAATCCTCAACAGCCTCATCCTCATCGTTGTCATTGCCTAGTCGTAGTCCATCAAGCATTTCCAAGTCCTTCGGATCATGCACCTCATTTGTAGCGTCCTCGTCAACAACCCATTCCTCGTCTGCTTCCATTTTGATCTCTCCGGTTAAGTCTATCTCAAGCATCCCTAGTAGCCCCTCTTCTTGTTGATAGAACTCTCCGTCATGCGTGTTTGGTTCAAGTTGTAATCATGAGGGTTTGGGTGTGGTAATCTACCGTGTGGTGATACCTTATGCACAATATACCAACCCTGAAGACATGGGTCGGTTTTGCAAGCATATGGACAATAATAAACTTGTGTGGCTTGTTGAGCCACAATATAGACATCTTCTCCTAGATAGAAGAAATCCTGTCGAGTTTCTACTATCCCAAGTTGATGGGACTTTCTCGATATTGTAGGATCAAACCACTGGCATTTGAATATGACAGGATTAAGTGCTTTGGAACCACGGTAGTCGAGCTCATATATTTCTTCAACTGTCCCATAATACTCCTCCTGATCAGTGCCCGGTGTAAATACTCCGGTAGTCATGGTCCTTGGATTGGGACGACTCTGCTCGTACCTTGTTGTGTGGAAGTGATATCCATTCATGTCATAAGCATTAAATGACAAGACCTTATAGTCAAAGCCATTGGCCACCTATCGTAATTTAGCACTTATAGACACATCCCTTTGGCACTGCAAGTTCAAGCAGGAGAGAAATGAAATCAGTCAACTTGGAACATCAAACTTAGTAAGAGCTAAGTTGGCCGGTACCTTTTTTTGGAACCATGTAATGAAATCAGGCGAACCATGTTGAAGAAGGGTCTCTCATTCATGGTCAGAAGGTGGCCTTGAATGATGCCAGGATTCATCAAAAAATTCTCTACACCAACAAGGAACAATGTTGTTGGATGTACAAAAGTTACGGAGTATGTAACAAGTTCGTTGAGAACTTACCCCAGATACGTTTCCACTTCATCAAGGTTGGTCAACACGTAGAGCATGATCTTGCGCCACTCTTCATAGCTCAAGGTCTTTGTGGTCGCTCCACTTGCTCTCCCGCGTGGCCCTTTGAAAAGGCTAAGGGTCGATTCATTTTCGTCCTCGTTGTACCGAGCGGGTGGATTATGCATGCTAGGAAGGTTCTCATTATAGTATGTTGTTGTGAAGTTTGGCACCTCCTCATGAATGAATGCCTCAGCAATGGAAGCCTCAATCCTGCCTTCATTTCGACATTTCTTGCAAATAATCTTTAGACATCTCTCGATTGGATAGCACTAACGGTTCTGCATGGCCCCCCCATTCGTGCCTCGGATGGGAAGTGCAAAATCAAATGCTGCATCGACAAGAAAAAGCCAGGTGGAAAGATCTTCTCCAACTTATAGAGCAACAGAGGTACCGCTTTTTCCAACTCCTCAACCACTTTCATAGATACCTCCTTGGCATAAAGCTGGCGAAAGAAAAAGCTCAACTCTGCCAGCACCTTCTAGACATTCTCAGGAACGTAGCCTCGAACCATCGACGGAAGAAGCCACTCAATCCATATGTGGTAGTAATGACTCTTCATCCCTAAGACTCGGCCAGTCTCTGGGTTTGCTCCCCTCCTCAGATTCGCTGCATACCCATCCAGGAACTTTAATGTCTACATCCATTGTATCACTTTCGTCATGTGCTTCTTTTCTAAGACTTAATCAGCCTTAGGCCTTTTCCATGGCTTGCCGTCTCTTGGAGGCAGCATCTCTAGCTTTGGTCTATTGCATAGCGTTGCTAGGTCCACTCTGGCCTTAGGGTTGTCCTTTGTCTTGTCAGGAATGTCCATGAGTATTGCCCAAAGTGCTTCGGCGACATTCTTCTCAGTGTGCATTACATCTATATTATGTGGAAGGAGAAGGTCATCAAAATAGGGAAGCCTCTCCAAGCCTGACTTATGAGTCCACATATGTTCGACACCATATCCCACAAAGCAATCTTTCTTTGGATTATCTTTCTTTCGACTATCTTTCTGTGGATTGACCACGAGAGCATCTATCTGAGTATGAACCTGGGCACCAGTCATCTTTTGAGGTTCATGGTCGATCACCTTGACACCTTTCGTGAAGTTCTTGGTGTCTTGTCTGAATGCATGGTTAAGAGGGAGGAATTGTCGATGCTTGTCGAACGACGAAAACTTGCCACCCTTCTTCAACCAA
The DNA here is from genome assembly GCF_019320115.1 of Miscanthus floridulus. NCBI lineage: Eukaryota > Viridiplantae > Streptophyta > Magnoliopsida > Poales > Poaceae > Miscanthus > Miscanthus floridulus. The sequence continues at coordinate 71,606 of NC_089589.1, forward strand.
ATGAACTCCAGAGTTGTCTTGCATACCGGGCATGGGAACTTCCCATGGACACACCAGGCGCTGAATATCCCATACGCCAGGAAGTCATGCATGGAGTACTGGTACCAAACATACATTTTAAAGTTTTTCTTTGAAGCTCGGTCGTAAGTCCATACCCCTTCATTCCAAGCACCGATCAATTCATCATAAGCAGGCTCCATGTACACACCCATTTTGTTTTCCGGGTGTCTAGGAATTATCAACGTCAAGAATATGTTTTGCCGTTGAAGGAGGACCCCGAGGGGAGATTGAGGGCGATAGCAAACATGGGTCAACAAGTGTCTGGGGCCGACATAATTCCATAAGGATTGAACCCATCCATTGCCAGCACAACACGTACATTACAGGCCTCAAGATCTTTGTCACGATGCTTGCGATTAAAGCTTTTCCATGCTTCACCATTAGCTGGATGTACCATCTTGTCAGGATTGTATCGAATACCATTCTTGTGCCATGTCATCTGTTTCGCAGACTCCTCAGTCATGAATAGCCATTGGAGCCTCGGTATGATCGAAAGGTGCCGTAGGACTTTCATGGGGACCTCAAGCCACTCCTTCTAACCATCACCTTTGTCTACCTCCACATACCTAGAAGATTTACACTTTGGACAGTACTTTGCATCCTTGTGATCTTTCCTAAATAGGACCACCCCTTCGGACAACAATGTATCCGCTCATACGGCATCTTAAGTGCACGAAGGAGTCTCTGTGACTCGTAGAAGCTGCTCGGTAGAATATGACCCTCCAGAAGCAGCCCACCAATAACTGCCAACATACCATCGAAGCACGCTCGACTCATGTTGTACTGGGACTTCAACCCCATTAGGCGTCCAATGGCATCCAGTTGAGAAATCGTTGCCTTCTCGTGTAGGAGCTTCTGTGCCAAAGACAACATTTGGTAGAACGCCTTTCTGGTTGGCTCTGGCTCCTCCTCCTCATCCTCCTTCTCCTCATCCTCCTCCGTAGGTCTTTTAGCGAACATTGCTTCGTGAAAGTCACCTAACCATCCTACTACCCCGCCATCAGCATCAAACGCCTCTAAGTGTGGTCTCACCACCTCCTCTCTAGTACGATGGGCTTCACCATGGAACACCCACTGGGTATAGTTTGGCGTAAATCCATGCTTGCAAAGATGTTTCCCCATGATCTTCCTTGTTTTTCTTTTCCTATTTCCGCATTCGCTATAGGGACAGAATGTGTCTCTCGCTCCATTAGCTGCCTTGCCAAATGCTTGGTTCAAGAAACCCTCGGTCTTGTCCATACATTCAGGGGTGATTTTAGCCTGACTTGGGTGGCCCGTGTACATCCACTCATGGTTATCCATCCTCTAGAATATACATGAGCGTGTAATATAACCACTAATTGCATCTGAACGGTGTGCCTACTGTCTAATGGGTGAGGATAGGTCCTAATCCCACCCGTGGATGCGTAGATGAGGTTAGTTTACATGCTCTACTCCAATCCGAGATAGAATTTCGGCAGCACCTCACCGTTGTTCTCCCGATACACGTCCTGAAAGGGAGTGTGTATCCGGAGAACAACAGGGAGGTGGTGCCAAAACTCTGTCTCGGATTGAAGCATAACATGAAAACTACCCCATCTACGCATCCACGAGCTGTCCAAAAGTGGACAATCTGAAACAGATACGGTCTTAGATATGCGAAGATCCACATACCTCCAACCATATCTGTTTCGAATGGGAGACGCCTAACTGGGTTACACCGATCTATGACAACGATAAGGAAGAGAGGTTATTTATACCTAGGGTGGCGGTGGAGTTAGGCTAGCGGGGCAGTGGTGAGGCGATGCTATGCAGGCAGGACTATAGCGCCGACGAAGACGATCGGGGTCGCCTACGTACTCTGGGTCCCCTCCGACGGGTCTTGCTCTGCAAAAGAAGAATTATAATACTATAAGTTAAAAATTTTGGCAGAACCTCCCCTATACGGGGAGGTTTCCAAAACCTGCAAGAAAAAAGCCAGCACGATGGCCGACAGCATATATACGGCACGAAGGCCCACACATCCACGTACGGCACGAAGGCCCACACATCCACATAAGGCACGAAGGCCGTCAATGACATACAAGGCATGAAGGCCGACAACCGGGGGGGCTTTATACCTTGGGTGGCAGTGGAGTCGGGCGACACGGTGCCAGGGTCACCTTCGTCTCCAGCGAGGGGCGGGGACGACGGCGGGGACGAACGACGAGGGGCGTGGCCGGCGGCGGAGTCTCCTCCTCCTCCCTTCTCCTTCCTCCTCCCTTCTCCTTCTTCCTTCTCCCTTCTCCTCTCCACCACCTCCCTTCTCTCCTCTACTCCCCTGCTCCTCCTCTCCTCCACTGTGGCGGGTCAGGGGCGGGGGGCAGCCGGGCAGGGCACCACCGGCGGCGGAGCGGCGCCGGGTCGGGGCCGGGGCGGGGCCGGGGCGGGGCTGGCTGGCTGCGGCGGTGGAGCGGGGCTGGGTCGGGGCCGGGGCGGGGCCGCGCCCGACGGCGGAGTGGGGCTGGGGCGGGGCCGGTGGTCGCGCGGTGGGGGGGCGGGGCCGGGCGCGCGTGGCTGTGAGAGGGAGTGAGAGAGTGGGAGTGGGCCGGCCGGCCTGCTAGGGTTAAGTGGGGCGGCCCTTTGGCGAGTGCCGAGAAGCGGGCACTCGGCAAAGAAATTCAGGGGTTCTTTTAATCCGAAAGAATAAAAAAAATTCTGAATAGTCTTTGCCAAGTGCTGCCAGCCTGGCACTCGGCAAAGAGGTTCCTTTACCGAGTGCCAATTCCGACACTCAGCAAAGTATTTTTATTTTTTTATTTTTGTTTTCAAATTTTTTCTGTGGCATTTATACAGTACCTTAAAGCACATGTTCCAATTTGGAACTTTTCTATGACTTTTTGGTATATTTTATTAATTTTTTATGTTTACTTGAATTTTTCTCGAAAAAAGTAAATTTGAACTGCAGGTGCATGAAATATTAGAATTTAGCGATTCAAAAAATGGTATTCATGTTTTTGAGTGTATTTTGAGGCCGTGTGCAGGGACATTCGTGAAATTTCGAACATCTGTTTCACGAAATATGACCACCAACTTGTTAAAAAAGTGTTTTTTAATTATATAAAATGCAAACGAAGTCCGGAAATCACGAAACTTGTCGAGGTGTCGTGTCATCGCATGTAGAGGCTGTGGTAAAAAATTTAGAAGTTTCCGAGCAAGTTGTGACATACGGTGTCGTGTCATCGCAAGATGTTTTAGGCTCCTCCCAGGGGCCTCTAGATCTGCTCGGGTGAGGGAGAGGGAGGCACAGGAGGGAGAGGGAGACCGACGGCGTGGCCACGGGGAGGGAAGGAAGTGTCGCGACCGTGGGGAGGGGAGGGAGTGTCGCGAGTCACGACCGTGACTCCATGAGGCGCGCCCCTGCTGCGACTACGTGAGTGGGGAGGGAGAGGAGTGAATGAGAAACCCTAACACCCTGTATTTATACTGCTTCTAGCTATCGGGCCTCACCTGGGCCTATTGGGCTTGGCCATATTAACTGAGGTGGGCCTTATAAGAGGCCCGCCTGGGAAAATGGCCTGATTTTCCCAGACGGGCCTCTTATAAGGCCCTCCTCGATTAATAGATTTTAGAACAGCCTCGGTTAATAAAAAATGATCGCCTTGGTTAATCCAGGCATTAACCGAGGCGGTTGAAATGCCTGCCCGCTTCTGAGACACTTTACCAAACGCTGTGCAAAAGAATTTGTGTAGTAATGAAATAATATAAAGTTTTAGCAGCATATTAGTCACGTAGCAAGGCTTGTTGTCTTAAAAAAATCATATATTTCTTGTATGGTGTCCGACAAAGAAACTTTATATATATATATGGTAGTTGTAGTTATCAATGAGATCTACAAATTCCTAGTTTTGACTTTTCGGTTTTATCATTTGATGAGGTCCTTATAAGATGGTAAAAAATAATATAAAGTTTCAACAACATATTAATCTCTACCAAGGCTTGTCGTCTTAGAAAAATCATGTATTTCTTACACGGTGTTAGATAAAGATACTTTTTATACAAAAGTTATAGCGCTCGTTGAGATATACAACTTTTTAGTTTTTAGTTTTTTTACTTAAAGTTGTTTAGATTTTTTTTTAAAATTGACATAAATCATGCTTGTCTCTTTATAATTGGCCCAGTGTGCTTACACACCTATGTTGAGACTACGTATATCCATATAGGTACGTGGCAAGTAGTTATTATACAAAAAAAATAAATATATGGCTGTCTTTTTGAGATTATATATATATATATATATATATATATATATATATATATATATAACTACTGTTCTGCAGCTGACCATAGAATAAATTATTCTGTGGCCACTCTAAATTACGACATAGAATAACTTATTCTGTGGCCACTCTGAATTACGATAATTACCATGCTAATTTATGAGATTACAGTAACTCCTTACTAAGTGATTTACTCGAACATTATGGTAAATATCACCGTGAGTTGTAGTAACACGAGTATAGTAAATACATATTCATGTTATCGTAAATTGGTACAAACATTATCGTAAATCAAGGTGGCTATAGAATAAGTTATTCTATGGCCAGCTGCAGAATAGCCTTATCTACAGTAACTCCTTGCTAAGTGATTTACTGGAACATTATGGTAAATATCACCATGAGTTGTAGTAACACGAGTATAGTAAATGCATATTTATGTTATCGTAAATTGGTACAAACATTATCGTAAATTAATGTGGCTATAGAATAAGTTATTCTATGGGTAAGGCTATTCTACAGTAACTCCTTACTAAGTTATTCTATGAACCAATTTGGTTTCATGCCCGAAAGATCAACTATGGAAGCCATTTTCTTAATAAGACAAGTTATGGAGTGGTATAGGGAGAAGAAGAATGATCTACACATGGTTTTTATTGATTTGGAGAAGACTTATGATAAAATACCAAGGAATGTTATGTGGTGGGCTTTGGACAAACATAAAGTCCCAACGAAGTACGTCGGGCTCATTAAGGACATGTACAACAATGTTGTGACTAGAGTTCGAACAAATGATGGAGACACGGATGACTTCCCGATTAGGATAGGACTACATCAAGGGTCAGCTTTGAGCCCTTATTTGTTTGCCTTAGTGATGAATGAGGTCACAAGGGACATACAAGGGGACATCCCTTGGTGTATGATTTTCGCGGACGATGTAGTGCTAGTTGATGAAAGCCGAACAGGAGTGAATCAGAAACTGGAGTTATGGCGGGAGACTTTGGAGTCCAAAGGTTTTAGACTCAGTAGAACTAAAACTGAGTATATGAAATGTAACTTCGGCACTACTATTCGGGAGGAGGAAGATATTAGTTTGGAAGGTCAAGTAGTGCCTAGGAAGGATACCTTTCGATATTTAGGATCAATGCTACAGAGAGACGGGGATATTGATGAAGATGTTAGCCATAGAATCAAAGCAGGGTGGATGAAGTGACGGCAAGCATCTAGTGTCCTATGTGACAAAAGGGTATCACAGAAGCTAAAAGGCAAGTTTTATAGGACGACGATTAGACCTACCATGTTGTATGGTGCAGAATGTTGGCCTACGAAAAGACGACATGTTCAACAGATAAGTGTCGCGGAAATGCGTATATTACATTGGATTTGCGGTCATACAAGAAGGGATCGAGTTCGGAACGATGATATACGCGATAGATTAGGGGTAGCACCAATTGAAGAAAAGCTTGTCCAACACCAGTTGAGATGGTTTAGACATGTCCAATAGGGACCTCCAGAGGCACCGGTGCGTAGTGAAATCCTAAGCCAGGATAGTAACGTGAAGAGAGACAGAGGAAGACCGAAGTTGACTTGGATAGAGGCAATAAAAGGAGACTTGAAAGGATGGAATATACCCAAAAACTTAGCCTTAGATATGAATGCTTGGAAGACAGCTATTCACATGTCTGAACCTTGATTGCTTCTGCTGGGTTTCAACTCTAGACTACCCTAACTTATTTGGGATTTAAAGGCTTTGTTGTTATTGTTGTTGATACAAGCACCCGTACACACACAGGTAGGGTCTCTCTTTTGAAGCCAGAAGGCGCTACCTGGAGGCTGCAGCACGAAGAATGTCTCCCAAACAGGGCCTAGTACAGTTTCAATAGGATTAGGATGTTTACATCTACGCAACACAAGAACACATATAGAGTGGTAGAGGTTCACGTGCATACTGGCCCACTTCGATGCCACTACTACACACCACCACTCTTATGCCTATGCATGCCACCACCCAGAACATTCAGTGGAGCGAGACCCACTAATGGTAAGGCACGGCCGGTCCAAAATGCGACAAACAAACTCTGCTTGTTTTTTTCCCCCTCCATTGCATCTTAATTAGTAGGTTCCAATATACTTAAGCTGCTAAAATTAATACTAGGGATATATAGGGATACTAAAGCTCTTCCAAGGCAGGCTAGTATGTAGCTGCAATAACATAAATAAAGGAAAGGAATTGTAACAGCCTTCTAGTAGTAAAGACCATCATCGTCGTCTTCGTAGTCATCATCGTCTTCCTCTCTGATGATGTTGCGTTCATCCCACAGCGGGCAGGAGCAGCTTGCTTTCTTATTCTTCCACTCTTTCCCACACGTGTAGCAGAACTCATAGCCGCACCTGCAATGCAAGAAGCAGCAACACACGTACAACAGAAGTTTTTCTTAGCACTGGCAAACATAATAAGTGCAGATTTTTAGGATGCTTGCATTGTGCAATTTATGGAATAATAAAGAGAATGGGGCCTTACACGCAGATCATGTGGTAGCAGCTCTCCGCAAGTTCGATCATGTGCTTGCATTTCACACATTGCCGCCACAGCCTCTGCCTTGCCAGGTTCTGTAACTTTGCATCTTCTGGGCGAGCGTGGGGGTACCTCATCTTGTACTCATAGCAACTCATCCCATCATGCCATGGGACTTTACAGCTCAAGCAAAAGGAGCCTCTGCATTTCACACACTTCCTCAATGTGGCAGCATCAGCAGCTGTGTACCTTGAGGACGACTCTTGCATCGGATGGATCACTTCCCCCAAGGACATCAAGGCTGAACACTTGGGATACGGGCAGTAAATCTTTTGGCTTGGAGGGATCTGTCCTTCCCTCATGCGTTGCACCATGATCTCTAACAGCCACGGCGAAAGAAATACCCTTGAGCCCTCCACACTTAGCTTTGTGGTGCATCCCTCTTGTGGGCAAGCAGGGAGAGTTCCATTAAGCAGCTTAACTTTCACATGCTCCTTCATGCACGAGAAGCAGAAGCGATGTGTGCAACCTTCAACCACATGGATTTTGGTAATGTCAGTGTCTTCCAAGCAGATGGCGCAGCTCTCTCTTTTCTCCTTGCTAACATTGGCAGCAAGAGCTTTGGCAATCTGAACAGTTAGTGAATCTGTTGCTAATTTTACGACATAGCTGACTTGGTTTGGCTCAACAAGTGAGACTTCACATTGATCAAACTTCCTTCGGACTGACAGAACCTGATTCATCATATCTGCCAGCTTCTTCCCTGATGGGCGCCAAATGCCAAGCATCTGCAAATGCACAGAGTATATATTAGGAAAATATGGTCAGAAGAGTGAATTATTATGATTTGTCAAGCACATACAGGGTAGGCAGGTATCATCATAAGACCAGAACAAAAGAAAATTCTTAAGAAGTTTTCTACTTAGCAATGCACACAACAGCAAAACTGGCACTGAACTAGATCCATATCATCCTCCAGATTTACACTTCTTGCTGAACAAATGACTCAAAACATTATGCAGTTGTATTACAACAAATGCTGCAGTTTAGGGTTTACAAACACCTTAGTAGGTGTTTGTGAGTAATGGATAATTGTAGACTGACATCTTAGTGAAACTACCCATTGACTGGAGTGAAACCACAAAGTTAGTGATGTTTGGCATCTCAAATTCTAACACTTATTTATGTTTCTTATGAATAGGGAAAGTAGCAAAAAACAATACTATTTTTTCAGTTCAAACTGGTAGCTGAAAGAAGGAACTATCAAGTACAGAAACTCTTGAGAACTGGATATCAATGGAAAAAGTCTGATCCATCATATTCATATATCATTTCCCCCCTGCAATGCAATAAGCAAGACAACCAATGCATGTTCAGACAAGTTGGGATCATGGCGCCACAAAACACTCATTTCAAGAATACGTTAAGGCCTAATGTCCAACCAAATCCTGTCCAGTAGACACTGCAGTGCTGCTAGCTTCTCCACTCACGTAAGTATTCAGTAAGATTTAGAACTGAACAGACATTGAAATACCCTAAGCACATGGAAACAGCAGCACCAAATATACTAAAACTAAGTTTCTCTTGGGCGACTCAATCAACTAGTATCAATATCTCTTGGCGGCCTATGCCTAAGATCTAAGCACATTTTTTTTTAGATAATGGATAAACATCCGGCCTCTACATCCGTAGATGTACACAGCCCAAAATTACAGATAATGATAAAACCAAAAAGAAAGCCAAGGTCTTATAACATGACCAAGACGCTAACTTAAACAATAAAATTGTTTCCATCCGTTATTGGATATCTCTAGAGCAATAACTTCTAATTTCTTGCTTATTGTCGAGAGCGCGTCCTTAGCTTGCTCTTCACGCTGCAGCTGGGCCCAGAAGCGTAACCAGTACGCTCCCCTGAAAATGACCTGCATAATAGAGTTAGATTTTATTTTATTAAAAACAACATCATTACGGCATCTCCAAATAGCCCAACACATAGCAGCCACTCCCACCCAAATCAAATTTCTAATCCTTTTATTTTGATTAGACAGCCAGTTACCAAACATGTGGCTGATTGATCTAGGTTGAGTTAAACTAGTAGCAAAGAAGATAATCCTCCAAATCATTATGGCAATAGGGCAGTCCAGGAATAAGTGTTGAATAGTTTCATTCCCATTGCAACAAACGCAATTCTGACTCCCTTTCCAATTTTTCCTAGACAGGTTATCTTTGGTAAGAATGACACCTCTTTGTAGGAACCAGAGGAAAATTTTTATTTTTAGAGGAACTTTTATCTTCCAAATCTTCCTATGCCGAAAAGATGTATTTGTATCTATAAGGTTGAGATACATGGATCTGACTGAGAATGAACCTGAGCTGGTTAAACTCCATCTAAAATGATCAGATCCATTTATTAGTTCGACATGAGAAATACTTGCTACTAGACTAAGCCATTCTGTAAGTTTATTACCCACCAGAGCCCTCCTAAAAGAAATATTCAGAGGGCTAGTGCTCATTATCTTTGAGACTGTAGCGTGAGGATCTCTCACAATATTATATAAAGATGGATAACGAACTTTCAGAGGCCTAGCACCTACCCATACATCATCCCAAAATCTAGCCGTGGTTCCATCCTTAATATCGAAAGAACCTTTTGCCAGCACCTCATCCTTGATATGCATGAGGCCTCTCCAAAAATGTGAATCATTTGGCTTTGCCGTGACCTGGGATAAACTTTTTGAATTTAGGTATTTATTCTGTAATAGCGTTTGCCATATGCCTTCTGTGTTCATGAGATTCACTAGCCATTTTGCTAGTAGGCATTTATTTTGCAGTTGTAAATTCAGAATACCTAGTCCACCTTGATCCTTGGGACGACAAATGATATCCCATTTGGCAAGGCGGTATTTATGTTTCTCTGAGGATCCTTGCCAGAAGAACCTCGACCTAAAATGATCGAGTTTTTTGATAACTCCTTTTGGGATCTCAAAGAAAGACATCATAAACATGGGTAGGCTGCTTAATACAGAATTAAGCAGTACTAGACGTCCCCCATAGGATAAGTATTTCGCTTTCCAGCATGAGAGCTTTTGTTCGAATCGCTCTTCAACTTTTCTCCATTCAGAATTAAGGAGTTGCCGGTGGTGCATAGGGATGCCTAGATATCTGAAGGGGTATTCCCCTGCTTTACAGCCAAAGAGATCAGTGTAGAAGGATTCCATTTCTTTGGCTGCCCCAAAGCAAAAAATCTCACTCTTGTGGAAATTAATTTTGAGCCCAGATAATTGTTCAAAGGCGCATAGTAAAAGTTTGAGATTTTTCGCTTGTTCTTGATCGTGGTCTAGAAACATGATGGTGTCATCTGCATATTGTAGGATTGATAAACCATCATCAATCAGGTGGGGGATAATTCCACTTATCTGCCCATCCGCTTTTGCTCTATTAATAAGAATAGCTAGCATATCAGCGACGATGTTAAATAAGATAGGTGACATAGGATCACCCTGCCGGAGTCCCCTTCTGGTTTGGAAGTATGGGCCAATGTCATCATTAACTTTAATCCCCACACTTCCTCCAGAGACCATATTCTGAACCCACCTACACCATTTAGGTGAGAAACCTTTCATACGCAAAGTCTGTTGTAAGAACGACCACTTGACCTTGTCATATGCTTTTTCAAAGTCAATTTTGAAAATGACTCCGTTTCTTTTCTTAGAGTGTAATTCATGGATGGTTTCGTGGAGAATTACCACACCTTCCATAATATTCCTACCTGGCATAAAGGCCGACTGTGTTGGTTTCACCACTGTTTTGGCAACCGTATTCAGTCTATTTGTGCCCACTTTTGTGAATATCTTGAAACTCACATTGAGGACGCAAATTGGTCGATATTGCTGAATTTTTGTGGCATTTTGAATCTTTGGAATTAGAGTAATGACTCCAAAATTCAAACTGTAGAGATCGAGTGTCTCCAAATGTAGGTCTGCAAAGAGACAAAGAAGGTCCTCCTTGATAATTTCCCAAAAAACCTGATAGAATTCCGCAGGAAAACCATCTGGTCCTGGAGCTTTATTATGTTCCATCTGGAAGATTGCATCCCTCACCTCAGATTCGGTGAATGGACTAATTAAGATATCATTTTCTTCCGGGGACACTTGGAATGGAAGATGTATACATCACAAAGATTGGCACCGAACCAGACGCATATCACCCTTCAAGTTTACAAGATCTTGCTGAACAAATGACTTGAAACATCTAACACCATGCAGTTGTGTTACAACGAATACTCCATTTTAGTGTTAGTGTGTTACATACAGTGGAGTGTTTGTGAGTACTTTTTCTTGAACAAAAATGGCAGGAATTGATCCCAAATCCCAAATCCCCCAAGAAAAGAGAGTTCAAAAAAACACATTACAGGTTGATCCCAAATCCCAAAGGATCCAGTAACAAATCCCCCAAGAAAACCATCTGGGACCAAAACCTGAGTCCGAAACACAGGGAAGTGGAAAGGGAAACACAGGGAAGTGTGTGAGTACTGAATAATTTTAGACTGGCATCTTCATTAACTGCCCATTGACTGAAAACATGATGTATTGATCAAGACATGAGTAAAGAAATACGCTCAAACCACAAAAGGTTAAGGAAGTTTGACATATCAAATTCTAACACTTTGGAGAAGACGCGGAACAGCGGGCGGGGCGAGGAGTCGACGGGCGCTCGAAGTAGTCGCCGTCGTGGGACCATTGTTCCTCGGGGATGGCGGCGAGGTCGCGAGCGAAGAGGGCGTCGTGCGCGGCGATGCGAGCGGAGGCGGCGGCCCGGGCCTGCGCGGCGCGGCAGGCCTCGGCGTCGCGGCGGTCCTGCTCGGCGCGCGCGAGGTCGGCGGCCTGGACCGCGAAGGCGTAGGCGGCGTCGGAGGAGGACTCGGGGACGGCCTGCGACGACGATGACGAGGCGGCGGCATTGGGCAAGCGGAGCGAGGCTTGGATGGCCTCGGCGACCTGGAGCTGGAAGGCGAGGTCGAGGTCGGAGGCGGAGATGGCGGCGGAGGATGCGAGGGCGACCTGCTCGTGGAGTGCGGCTAGGTCGTCGCCGCCGGTCATCATCGGAATCGCACGAACCACAGGGGGTCCAACAGATTTACAAACCTCTCTCTCTCTCTCTCTCCTCCAACTTCCCTTTGCAGCGAAATTCTCAGTGGGACTGACTGAACGTTTTCTTTCCCGGTCACCGCCTCACCACAATAACCAGATTTCTAGGGAAATTGGATAGATTTTTTCGACTGAAAAAATGTAGAACAAAATTTAAACGAAACGACCATAAATTGATGAATGAATCATATAACATGTGGATCCTCTTTCTATAGATATATGTACCTGATTGATCTATCAGATCTACGATCAAGGCACCTTAAGAAGAACAATGCCAACTCGTGGAACATGCATAAATTGTGTGCGCCATATACTAAAAATATACTTGCATAACTTTTATATATATGAAGCAAGTAGCAGTAGTTATGTACCATGCACTTATGTAAGACAGTAAGAGGTCCATGCACATACTCATATATACCAAGGGTCGTTTATTTGTCGCATTGAAAGCTGAAATAAAATGAATAAAGCATTCAAAAGATAGACATCTGCAGCAACAAATTGTTATTACCAATAGTATATCCATAGGGTTCTAGCTACCAAATGCATGTTAAACAGCCTGCTTCATCCATCCAAATTAAGTACTAAACTTGAAAAAGCTATAGACTAGTTAACAAATTAAAGAATAAGAGAAACGAGGAAAATATCCACTAGAACTGATGATCCAAACAAATGATTAATGTCCAATGATATATAGATTACTAGAAATGAACTCTCATCAAAGCATGCAAATGAACAAAAAGGGTGATTCATGACGACATGCCATCATGACCAAAACTAAATAAATCAAAATGCATGCGTTCTAAGCTACTAGACTCTACTAATTTCACCAGGACTACTATCCAATTGCATTGTTTGCAGCAGTAGCAGCACCTCTGCAGCGTAGCACACTACCCCTACTGCCCCATGTTGCTGTTGTTGTTGTTGTTGTTGGGTTTGGTCCAGTAGCGGTCCAAAAATGACCCACCATTGTTGCTCTTGCTACTCTTCACCATGGCCTTGTTATCCTCCTCCTCCTCCTCCTGCACTCCAGCTGATCCTGCAAAACCATTGTCGGTGTTCACTCCCTGCTGAGTCCTCACCAGTTGTCTGGCATCATTAGTGGTTGAGCCACTCAACCCATTCCCATGCATTGTACCATATGATGGTAGCGAAAATGGCATGTCCATTTTGTTGTTGCCGCCACTCATCGCGAGGCCTGTGTCGTAGCTGCTGCTACCAGGAAGAAGCCCTCTTCTCAACATCTCCAAGAAAGATGGCATTGTCCCACTCCCTCCCGCAGCCAGCACCGGCACTGACGCCTGGTTAGATAGAGACATTGGCGTGAAGGGCAGGGAGACATGTTGGTTGTCCATGGTGAAGTCAAAGCCGCCGCCTCCACCAGTTGACATAAGTGTCGGGAGCACATTGGGGAATAAGCCCATCGTCGTTGGGGCTGGCATGGTCATGTTAGGCACCATCATTAGTTGTGTGCTGATGTTCATCTTGCTGGAGCTGGTGTTAGTGCGGGGGGGTATTGGTGTGTAGGCAGCGGATGAGGATGATGAGGTGCCAGAGCCTACGGATCCGGAGGTGCGCTTGTTCTTGCGGCACCCGCCACCAACGGGGACATTGCGGAGGGCGCCGCCATGTGTCCAATAGCGGCGGCATGCCTTGCAGAAGTAGCGCGGTTGTGTTGTGTTGTAGTTGTTGTAGTAGCAAAATTTGGTGTTGTTGGAGTTGCAGCGTGGGCACCTGAGAGCCTCAGGCGGCTGTGGCCGCCGCTTACGCTCCCCACTGCCACTTGCCTGTTGCGTGGCCTTTGCCTGCTTTGGGCTCCTAGCTTCCTCCTTTATAATGGGGGATGACACCATCACCTCCTGCACCAAATAAATTGTGGATGCACAAATGTGTGAGCGCCATATTATCACTGCAAGCAAAAAGAAATAATGATATAGTATTACACTTATCACCCAACTTCATGATTTAACAAATTAAATAGTCATGAAGCACAAGCTTGCTCAAAACCATAGAATGAAATGTTTACTACCTTTTTAGATGGAAATAAAGTGGCGATTTTCTATACTGGCTAGAATGTGTGATAACCAGTCATACCGTTTTAGGGTAACTTATTTGTATTGTGTGCTGCTAGTACACATGTATGACACATTAAAACCAAATATGTATTTTATAGGTTCCACTTTTGTCTTGCCTGATCTCATCATCCCATAGGGCCTATATCCCTAGCCCACTTGTGTATTTCATGAAAAGTGGCACCAAAATCTTTGGACACCAATCAATTTAATCTAATAGTCCATTTGCAACCCCTTTTAACCCTAATCACCCCTCGATTCACCTCCTTTCCACCTCCCAATAGTCACCTACAGTGTCGTCCTCACTACCATAACACACTCCTGCCCTCGCCCAACCCCACACTAGTCCCAATTCCTTGCTCACTAGTGTTGGATACTGAGAGACACCCTACCACGCCTAAGCCCCCATCTTAGATATGCCAATGTATGTGTCGCACCTTCATCGCTTTGGACACAAACCAGTCAATCACGTGCCTCATCCTCTCTATCCCCACTAAATTGTACGATGGTCAATCCATGGGATACGTACGATAGCTTATTTTCCTACTTTGTCTTGACCAATCCCCTTCCTCATAGGGAACATATCCATTACCTACTTGGCATTAGGAATCCCAACACTTGAATATTAGTCGCCAATCAGTGTGATCCAATGCCTCATTTCCTACCCCGTTTAAGCCTAATTCCGTAAGTTAGACCCTACTCGTTACCCACGCCGCCACCAGTACCGTACCCAACACACTCTTGTGCCCCCTACTACTCGCTCACCTGTGTTGGAATGTTGGATGATGGGTGTTACCCTGGCATGCTTGAGCCCCCATGCTCGAGATGCCGATTTTCGTGTGTCGCCTGCATCACATTACCCTCGCAGACTTATTCCCCTCCATCCCACCAACAGTGCCTTATTCACCTTCATTCTCCACCATGCCCTCATCCTTGCACATCATCGCCCTTCTTCATCTCTGGCGGCGCTCCCTATCATTGCTCCCTCATCCTTGTCACCCTCTAGGCTTCAGCCTATCGCATCCTCCACCACCACTCTGCCACCATAGGATTTCCCTCAAGGCTCACAGGACTATGGTGAGCATCAACCCTAAACCTTAATCTCTAGTGTCGCCAAGGCCAGAGAAGAAGATACATGGTGTAAAGATCCTATCGCCCCAAAAATGCAGTGGCAACTTTGTTTAACTAAATTCCAGATACTTGTTAATGATGCACGCTATAGACTAACAAATCAAGAGGGTGAAATAAATAAATAAAAGTTTAGGAAACTTTGAGTTAATTTGGAAGGTTATCCAACAATTGATTCATGGAGAATATTCATGCATTATCTAACGAGTACTTGCACACATACCTTTATATGTGTACGGGTTAACAAATATGTTCGTGTCTCACCTGCATATCGATCTATATATATATGGAAAGAAAGTAGCCAGCATGAAAGGGAGGATCGAGAGCAAGGAGGCGATCACCAAGTTACCTGCTGGTGGTTGTGGGGAGCCGATGCTGCTGCAGTGCTGCTGGTGGTGCTGGAGCTCATGTCCATGGATCTTTCCTTCCGCTAATCTGTAGCAAATATATAGCATAGATACATCAACAAGCACTTACATATATGCACCCACCCACCAAATAAAGGATTGATCGATCCTAGCAAGTAAAGCAAAGAGACCCATCAAAGTCTCTTAAAAATCAACACATCTGTCAACCAAACCTGTATCAAAACACCAAGAAGGATCAGAGAGTACACGGGACGGGCTGGATGTTGTGCCGGCGGCCTTCCTCTTGTCACTGGGGAGGAGGGAGAGAAAGAGAGATGATGCTGTGAGAGATGCCTTTGTTTATAGAGAGGAAAAAGGGATGGAGAGAGATGGATGCATGGACGGATGGTGTGAGGGCCACATACAGTGGGCTGGACAGATGGAGAGCCAGCTAGCGGACAATGCCAGTGGAAACGGCGGCGGATTTCCGTGAAAGCAACCGCGCGGCGCGTCTGCTAGCTGATGACACATGAGAGCCATGCATGGTCTTATGGATGGCGCAGGGCGCAGCCGCAGCCCACCGAGATGCCTTGCAGGTCTTCTCTTCCGTTGGCATACAACAGAAACGGCAGAGAGCCTAACAATCATGACAAGCTCGACGGTGCAGTGCTCGCACTTCACTCATCTTGAACTACAAGCCTCTCATCCTTGCACGGTAGTTTCCCCCTTTCCTGCCTAAAAAACAAACAGAGGTGACAGTCTCATCGGTGACGGTCGATGCTAGAACACGCCATCACACGCACACACAGCATGCATCTCTCACATACACACCTTTGCGGCTTGCCAGATTTAGAAACTAGCTTAGCGGGTTTCGAAAAACTAGGTCCATCAGTAGACCCGTCGAACGCTCACCTGAGAGGGGTTCCACTTGAGCAAGCGCGCTCTGATGTTCCCTAGGTTCAATAGGCCAACTAGGATTCCTTCTTATGCCATGGAGATGAGATAAGAACATCAGATGGGGTTGAAAAAGTAGGCTTATGGGATAAAATACAAAAAGGTGTTAAAATATAAAAATGTTGATAGATGCAGTTCGAGGCCATCAAGTGGTGGTGACCCTTTATATTTATTGGGTGGGGAGGTCTACCTAGGAACAAGTCATAACAATTTACACAATCGTGCTAAATTACAACTTTAACTCAGACTTTCCTAAAATCTAGCTTTCCCTCAAGGCTCACAGGACTATGGTGAGCATCAACCCTAAACCTTAATCTCTAGTGTCGCCAAGGCCAGAGAAGAAGATACATGGTGTAAAGATCCTATCGCCCCAAAAATGCAGTGGCAACTTTGTTTAACTAAATTCCAGATACTTGTTAATGATGCACGCTATAGACTAACAAATCAAGAGGGTGAAATAAATAAATAAAAGTTTAGGAAACTTTGAGTTAATTTGGAAGGTTATCCAACAATTGATTCATGGAGAATATTCATGCATTATCTAACGAGTACTTGCACACATACCTTTATATGTGTACGGGTTAACAAATATGTTCGTGTCTCACCTGCATATCGATCTATATATATATGGAAAGAAAGTAGCCAGCATGAAAGGGAGGATCGAGAGCAAGGAGGCGATCACCAAGTTACCTGCTGGTGGTTGTGGGGAGCCGATGCTGCTGCAGTGCTGCTGGTGGTGCTGGAGCTCATGTCCATGGATCTTTCCTTCCGCTAATATGTAGCAAATATATAGCATAGATACATGAACAAACACTTACATATATGCACCCACCCACCAAATAAAGGATTGATCGATCCTAGCAAGTAAAGCAAAGAGACCCATCAAAGTCTCTTAAAAATCAACACATCTGTCAACCATACCTGTATAAAACACCAAGAAGGATCAGGCTGGATGTTGTGCCGGCGGCCTTCCTCTTGTCACTGGGGAGGAGGGAGAGAAAGAGAGATGATGCTGTGAGAGATGCCTTCGTTTATAGAGAGGAAAAAGGGAGTGAGAGAGATGGATGCATGGACGGATGGTGTGAGGGCCACATACAGTGGGCTGGACAGATGGAGAGCCAGCTAGCGGACAATGCCAGTGGAAACGGCGGCGGATTTCGGTGAAAGCAACCGCGCGGCGCGTCTGCTAGCTGATGACGCATGCATGGCACACATGAGAGCCATGCATGGTCTTATGGATGGCGCAGCCGCAGCCCACCGAGATGCCTTGCAGGTCTTCTCTTCCGTTGGCATACAACAGAAACGGCAGAGAGCCTAACAATCATGACAAGCTCGACGGTGCAGTGCTCGCACTCATCTTGAACTACAAGCCTCTCATCCTTGCACGGTAGTTTCCCCCTTTCCTGCCTAAAAAACAAACAGAGGTGACAGTCTCATCGGTGACGGTCGATGCTAGAACACGCCATCACACGCACACACAGCATGCATCTCTCACATACACACCTTTGCGGCTTGGGCCATGTTTAGTTCCTCCATTTTCCAGAATTTAGCACTATGCAAAAAGAAGATTTCCCGTCACATCAAACTTGCGGTACATGCATGGAGTACTAAATGTTGACGAAATCAAAAACTAATTGCACAGTTTGGTTGTACTTTGCGAGATGAACGTTTTGAGCCTAATTAGTCAACGATTGGACAATTATTACCAAATAAAAACAAAATGCTACAGTGTAGCTACAGTAGCACAAATTCTGCCGTCACCGAATCCGGTGGCCAACTAAACGCGGCCTTGCCAGATTTAGAAACTAGCTTAGCGGGTTTCGAAAAACTAGGTCCATCAGTAGACCCGTCAAACGCTCACCTGAGAGGGATTCCACTTGAGCAAGCGCGCTCTGATGTTCCCTAGGTTCAATAGGCCAACTAGGATTCCTTCTTATGCCATGGAGATGAGATAAGAACATTAGATGGGGTTGAAAAAGTAGGCTTATGGGATAAAATATAAAAAGGTGTTAAAATACAAAAATATTGATAGATGCAGTTTGAGGCCATCAAGCGGTGGTGACCCTTTATATTTAGGGTTAAGTCCAATTTACACCCTCCAACTTGCAGCAAAGTTCGGATTTCAACCTCGAACTTCAAAACCGGACAACTTTGGCCCTCCAACTCTCGAAAAAGTTCAACTTTCAACCTTCTGGGCGGTTTTGCTGGTGAACAGTAACTTTTGATATTTTCGGGAGTGCCGAAATTTTATATTATTTTTTCGAGCATCTTAACGTCCTCAAATGAAAAAACTCAAAACTACAAAGTTGTAGATCTCATCGAGGTATACAATTTACATATAAAAATTATCTTCATCCGACATCGTATTGAAGGGTTTTCTATTTTTTGAAATTTGAGTCTCATCACGCGATAAAATATGGTGCTGAAATTTTATATTATTTTTTCGAGCATCTTACTGTCCTCAAATGAAAAAACTCAAAACTACAAAGTTGTAGATATCATCGAGGTCTACAATTTATATATAAAAATTATCTTCATCCGACATCGTATTGAAGGGTTTTCTATTTTTTGAAATTTGAGTCTCATCACGCGACAAAATTGTTTCACGCGTGATGAGACTCAAATTTCAAAAAATAGAAAACCCTTCAATACAATGTCGGATGAAGATACTTTTTATATGTAAATTGTAGACCTCGATGAGATCTACAACTTTGTAGTTTTGAGTTTTTTAATTTGAGGACAGTAAGATGCTCGAAAAAATAATATAAAATTTTAGCACCATATTTTATCGCGTGATGAGACTCAAATTTCAAAAAATAGAAAACCCTTCAATACGATGTCGGATGAAGATAATTTTTATAAGTAAATTGTAGATCTCGATGAGATCTACAACTTTGTAGTTTTGAGTTTTTTCATTTGAGGACGTTAAGATGCTCGAAAAAATAATATAAAATTTCAGCACTCCCGAAAATATCAAAAGTTACTGTTCACCCGCAAAACCGCTCAGAAGGTTGAAAGTTGAACTTTTTTGAGAGTTGGAGGGCCAAAGTTGTTCGGTTTTGAAGTTCGAGGTTGAAATCTGAACTTTGCTGCAAGTTGGAGGGTGTAAATTGGACTTAACCCTTATATTTATTGGGTGGGGAGGTCTACCTAGGAACAAGTCATAACAATTTACACAATCGTGCTAAATTACAACTTTAACTCAGACTTTCCTAAAATCTAGCTTTGCCGACTTTAAAAAAGGTTTAGCTGGTTTTCACAAGTATGGACTTTCCGTAGCCATTTTGCTCCCACCCGAATTCAACTAAGATTATATATACACATTTACTCAGGTCAATGAGTGCTACACAATGGTGATGTCCAATCTATGATCTAGCTAAGCTGGCTTAGGGAACCAGCTAAGCTAGCTTTTCAAGACTTCAAATTTTGGTCATCAACAAATGATGGTTATGCAAGAGCTAAAGGCTAGATCTCTAGTTGTTCTAAGGTTATCAGAAGGCATTTTCAAGTTTTGAAGGAATTTTTTTTTTTTTTGGTTGAATGTGTGATTTTTTAGGAATATGATTGCTTGAGTGAGTGTAACCACCAAGCAACTTGATGCATGGTCTTGCTCTTCGATCAGTCTTGACTCTTGACCGATGCAAGCAAAGCAACGATGTCTATTGTTACCAGAATTATAGTTATAGACCTGATGCATCCCATCCGATCCGATTCCTACAACAACAATCTTTATTTATTTTTTGGTCCATCATCGCTCGCAAGCAGAGTGCAGTTTGAGGAACCGAAATTCATATTGATTGCTGATCCTACCATGGACCATTCTCAAAACATACTCGGCGAGGATAGTTGCAGCTCCAGCTACAAATCAAATAGATCCTGGGATGGAATATCAGAACTCTTTGTAGATGAAACTGGAAAAGAATGTTGATGCACAAACACATGGGTTTTGAACTATACACAGCCTGTTCGTTTGGCTAGGCTTCGTTGCTAGATCGTGAAGAAGTACTGCTGGCTGATTTGGTGTGAGAGAAAAATACTGTTCCGGCTGGAAATTTACGATCGTTTACGAGGCAATAAGCCCAGCCGATCAGGCTGACAATTTCTCCATTTCCTTTTAGCAAACTACCACAAGCGCTTTCGGTTTCAAACAAAAGCTCATTTTCAAATATAAAAGGAATGGCGTTCTGTCCCAAATCCGCCCAACAAAGACACCATATGTTTCTGAGACTATCAATACTCCACAGCTATCCAATTGCCTTCCGTGTTCTGCTTCCGAAAGGTGAGGCCTGTCTTACAGTGTTTCACCATATAAAACAGTGGCTTCCGAAAAACACAGACACAGTTCTTGACAGGCTCTATTCATATCCGATGCTTTTGATCAGATCCAGACTTTTGCTTGCAACTACAACCAGGGAGTTTAGAACAGAGAGTAGTAAAAATCAGGGAAGTATCAACCTTATCTAGCGAAACCACCATGGCCGGAGACAGTTCTTAACTGCCTCTACTCATACCCGATGACTGACAGGCATTAATTAACAATCAACATCTAATGCCTCTAACAAGGGTTAGCTGAAGCGGTGCAGAATATGATTGTGCCTCAAACTATCATCAGAGGACCTGATGAAGGTATATGCAATGGATGTCTTGCCTCATGAGGTGAACCATTCGCAGCAATGAGAACAATAAGAACAATCTACGCCTTCACATGTTCCCGGATGAACTGCTCAACAGCCGAAACATTACCGGTCGTACCGGCACCCTCAGCAACAACCACCTTGTTCTGGCACTGGCTGAAGTTGAATGCCTCTCCAGGGACCCCGAGCTGGACTTCATCAGTTATGTCAGCTGATGATATGGCATTCCTTGATTCCCGAAGCTTGTTTCTACAACATGGAAAAGAAGGCCAGCATTACAAACCTCGTGAATCTAATCTTTCACATCAGTTGGAGACTGGTGCACATGTTTTTTGCATGCTCCCTTAAAGGTGCCTACGAGTTATATCGGGACCATAGATCTGTTTGGGATCAGAAAAGGGGATATGCAAATTGCAGCTTAATATCATGTAAAAGTCATTGGATACATTCGTGCTGCACATCAGATCTAGGAATAAGCTCCATAATCACAGCATTTATGCACTACTGGGTTTCAGTCATTCAAATTCTAATTATGCAAGTACAATAAATGTTGGGATGAGAGAGCTGTCCTGTCCTTACATTTCTTTCTCCAACTGCTTCTTGATGAACTCCTTTGAGTGGGCCGTAACTTTATCTGTCTTGTTGCAGAATATAAGCACGGGAACCTTTTTCTTCACTACAGTTGCCTTTGTCAGAATGTCATATAGATACCTACCAGAAGGATGGCAATATTGTTACGCAATTTTAACAGCATTAACAAATGATCAAACAGAGTAACTTTTCTGCGGTTTTAACAACATTAACAAATGACAAAAAAGAGTAATTTTCTGCAATTTTTAAAATATGTAGAAGGCTGCTAGTCACACCATGTTAACTACAATAAGGAAATAATCAAACACAATAGTTTCTGCAATCTTGGGATATGAAGAAGGCTCCTAATCACACTTCTAATTTCAATCCAGCACAAAAGCAAGTAAACGTAGATGATATAGAGTTATAGACACCAAAGCCATTTCATAAAAACTAAAACAGAGGGCACAAAAATTACTCCGCAGCAGCTTGCATGCTAGACAAGAAATCTTGAGCATCAACAACAAAAACAACCCCAGCTGCTTTAGGCAGGACTTCATCAAGCTTGGGCCTGAGCCTTGCATGACCAGGCACATCAACAACATGCATAGGTTTTACTTTGCCTTTCTGAAAAATGATATAGGATGGTTTAGCAAAAAATATTGCAGTCAAGAAATGCATGTTTCTTCATAAGAAACTATGCTATCCATTTTATTTTTTATCTCAATATGTTGGAAAAAGAAGTAACTCTAGAAGCATCTTACCCTTTCTTGCTCCGAATGCAGCACAAATGTGTCATCGTTTTCTTCCATTGAAGTCACAGTTCCTTGATGTGATGATCCATCCCGAAGCTGACAGGCAGACACAGAATTAGCAGAGAAATGAAAGATAGTATAACCCACCTACTTGTTACAACAGTATTGATACAAATATAATCCTGGGTATTAATGGTATCGCAATGCAGTACTTCTAGAACCAGATATGAGCATAGACAAGTCTAACCAAACCAAATATATACTACATAGAAAAAAACAAAATCCAACCAATAAGAAAGAGATATCCTGCTAGAATTTAATGCGCGAAATGATGTTCAGACTTGAGACAAGATTATTTTGCAAACTAGATACTACAACCTTGTCCTTCACTTGTAAAACCCTACACCCCACAGACAAAAAGAACAGCAGTTACCTGGTAGAAAAGAGTAGTTTTGCCACTGCCACTAAGCCCAGATAGCACTATAGTATTTGGCTTCGAGGATTTAAAACAAGATGCTGCGGAAATAGAAAGGCAGACAAAGTAATTGCTTATCATTCACGACTCTAATGTAATGAATTGTGGTATGATAAAGCAAAGATCTTGACAAGCAACATGGTGGAAGCAGATAATATGGAGAGCATGACACATGACACCTCATGTATATTAGATCATAAGGTATCTCTGAACAAAAAGTAAACCCCCTCTTCGTTTCATAACATAAACATGCCATCATCAGATACCTCATGTTAAAGGACTGTAAATGCTAAATCATCTTAGAGCTGGAACAATTGACAATGCACACCAACTATTGTTAAAATAAAAACATGGGCCTAATCTTCAATTAGTTAATCGATAGCACTCCATCATAACTGCCCTGTTGAAATCTTTTAACTTGTGGCACAATGACACCTCAGAGTCTGAATGAACCAAGGCTCAAAATTTCCACTATGTTCTTCCTTTCTAAGCACACCTATAATTTGCAAAACTAATAAATGTTCACAAACTCCACAGATCGGCTAATTTATACGGCTAACAATGATACTGTTTCTTCCCCTCATAAATTAGGTAACTGTGGCTTGATCTCCTGTAGTTGCTTAATTTAATCAGACTATAGCCTCTTCCTCCACTGCCCAAATCAGCTCCCATATGATCCAGGGCATGGAGTCGGCCACATTTTATTTTACCCAGATATATGAAGCAGACAGCACACTAGTCTAGAGCTAAATATGCAATTCCAGATCCACAACT
This sequence comes from Miscanthus floridulus, assembly GCF_019320115.1. Classification (NCBI taxonomy): domain Eukaryota; kingdom Viridiplantae; phylum Streptophyta; class Magnoliopsida; order Poales; family Poaceae; genus Miscanthus; species Miscanthus floridulus. The sequence goes on from NC_089589.1 coordinate 95,272, forward strand.
AGTATATTCTCCAGTGAATGAATTAAATGGAGGACAAACAAAAAAAACTTAACCAGTAACAACTCTGGCACTTTTATTTAGGCGGGCGAGAATGTTTCTCCAGGGATCCCACCCCAAGCAGTCCCCTGCCGCAAAACTGAACACAACTATTCCATGCCTACTGGGCCACATAAGAATCCGTGGGCGTTGGCAGCACAATACTCCGTACTCAAGAATGCAGGGAATTTGAGAAGAAGTCTAGGTTTGGCAGCGCACGTACCTACGATAAGCAGCAGGATTGTGAGGGCAACCACCGCGGCCGCGATATAGATCTGCTCCGGGGGCTGCTGGCGGATCCAGCTCTCGGCTTGGCGCACCCACACCTCGGCTTGGCGAATCCACTCGTCCATGGCTGCTTGGAGAAGGCCGACGGCGACGGCGGCGGCGGCGGGAGTCGGTCGCTTGGGGGAGGCGAGAGAAGAGAATGCAGCTGCGAGGAGAGTGGGTCGTTGTGGGCCGGCGGTTGCTGTCTGGTTTTTTTTTTTGGCAGACTGGGCCGGCCCTATGTGAGTCCGCGCTGCGTGGCCTTTTGGGCTTGGGCCATCTTGTACTTGGGCGTTCCTTTACGTTATGAGACACATGCACATTTCCTTGGTTCCATGTTTTTTTCATTTGCGGAACCCAAATTCATTCATTCATCCATTCATATTCATTCAGGATGCATGATGACCCTGCCATCCTTAGAACATACACATACACGGCAAACAGATCAGATCAGTTAGTTGCAGCTACAAATCAAAAAGGGACTCCGATAGTTAGCTAAATCTGATCCATCCTCATAATAACATGCATGGGATTCCTTCGCTACTGCCTGTGCCTAGTGACCACTGAATGCAGCAGGGACCATTCCATCACTGTATATTCATGTATAAAAAGGACGTACCCAGTGCAGAGAACTCCCGTTCTGTGCGGGGTCTGGAGAAGGGTGTCAGTGTCAAGCCTTAACCTCGCCTGTGCAATGCAAGGAGACCGCGACTTGAACCCGGAACCTTCCGGTCACAGGCGGTAAGACTCTGCCGCTCGCACCAGGCCCGCCCTTCACTGTATATTCATGTATCCGAGACGAAATTAATTCCTCAAATCAGATACTGGGATGGATATCAACTACAGTATATATACAATTTCTGATATACCCTTTTTGCAAAGGAACTATCCCAGGACCTTTGGCTTTCAAATCCCTACTACCCGGCTAAGGATGGCAACGGATCGGGTTTGGGGCGGATATCCGTGGGTTTCGGGTTCTGCGGGTTCGGGTTTGGGGATGGTTTTTCACCCACGGTTTTCGGGTTCGGGGCCCCGAAACCAATCGAGTTCGGTTTCGGGTTTGGTTTTCCACCCGTGGATATCCAATGAATATCCGAAATAAATCATTTGGAATTAAAACTCATGTTTTATAATATACTAATAATAATTTGTTTACTTAGATTATTAAATTTATTTAAAGTTGACTCATGAAAATATTTATTATTTGTTGCCTCTTGTTTATATATGTGAATATGTGTATATATATCTGCGGGTTTCGGGTATCCATTCGGGTTTTGGGTATCCGTTCGGGTTTCGGGTATCCGCGGGTTTGGTTTTTGTGATGGATTTCCACCCGAATCGGTTTTCGGGGCGGATTCGGGTTTCGATTTCGGGTTTCGGTTTTGGGTGCACGGAGACTCCACCCGATCCGAACTCGACCCGTTGCCATCCTTATACCCGGCTATGAGAGGTGGACTGGTGGTGTTCTATCCCATCACATCCGGACTCCAACGCTATCCAGTTGAGTTGCCTTCCCTCTTCTGCTTCCCAGATGTGAGGCTTGTTTTGGTTAGACAACAAATAAAGCACAGAGCAGCCAAAATGTCTGAATTCTCCACACAAAAAATGCAGTGTTACAAGGTCTCAAAAAGTTACCTATATATTGCCATAGTACCATTATGGAAAGCGGCAAAGCCCACACCCTTCAAATGAATCAACGACAATGCTCATAACTCAAAGGAGACTGTTAATGCCGTACTCCTCTCTTCTTGCTCTCTTCAGTATTTCCCTCTACATGGTGAGTCAGCTATCACAAGTTTTCAATAAAAGAAGATCTACTAAATCTTGTGAAGAAGAACTAACCTGAATTTGTGTGGTAATGCAGCCAGCACCCTAGTTTTGAATTTTGACAAGTTTACAAACAGGCTTTAATATCACCTAAAGAAGAAGAAAAAATGTGCAAAGACGCTATAAGCATTGCATACCTGAAACTTCTTCACCGCCCAAGGTACATCGCTCCAGGTTTTAGATTGTATGTCCTCCCAAAATAAAGGTACTTGAACTGACTCTACATGCTGGATAAGCCTTAAACTACCTGTTACAGTTATGATGTATATGGTACACCAAATAGCAGATTAGCAGCAGCCAATGCTCAAAATAAGGTCATCATGTACCAGCAGGTTGTGTTATCCGAGAGGGAAAATTCTTACTTGTAACAAATGCTTCTTTCCAAATTTCGTTATTGGACCACGATGGAGACATCTCTCGTACTGGGATTCCAATATCATGGCACACCCTGGTCCAAAGAAATACAACTTCTGTTACAAGGCATCAGCATTTGGTATTATCTCTAGCTCATAATATCTCAGTCAGGATTCCAGCATCAATCACTCCCTCTTACGCGACCCCTTTAGGATGAAATTATTAGGTCTGCATGTCCACTGAACCTAATGCAGAGAGTACAGAGTGCAAAACTGTGAGATGAAAGAAGGTAATATCAAAGCAGGCATAAGGTCCCTCCCAGCTACTTTTATCAGTATCCTGAAATTTGCTTCACTCTCTCCAAAACCATACAAGATGATGAAGCCAAAGCAAGTGGAATTCATCAGAGTAGACGAAGAATATTTACTCTATCACTATCTGGCGTATAATCCCAGGGAGGACTCCATCACTCAGTGGCGCTGTTTGCACTTCAAAATTAGCAGCCATTGTTTGATTAGAGAATTGCCCATTCCTCTCACGTTCCTCCTATGGAGAAATACACCGGTTATTGTACAGAAGAAAAAACTATATTCAAAATTCCAAGTTTCCAACATGACAATGCACTTGTTTTTGTTAAAAAATTGTAGTGTACACCATTAGTATTGAAGATCCATGTGGTGTGGCTGGCACTATGTTGTGGGTGCTTTTAGAGAGATCAAATAAATACAACAAGAAAATCTGAAAAATGAAAAGATATTTGGTCATTCCTTGGAGGCTTGGACATCCTAGAATCCATTCATAGGAAGGCACCAAGGATCGTCATTTTAGCCCAAACTCTGATGAGTATGTGCATTTATATGATGACAGGACAACGATTAAGGCAGCAGCAGCAGACATAAAAAGTAGAGTAGAAGTGACCAGAAATGATGAAAAGAAAATTTGTGAAAGGAAGTGCATATGATTTTCACTTGTGCCTTGCCATTACATGGATGGTTTAACTCATTTCTCTGTTCTGATCTGAGTACTGAGTACTCCATAATATCATTAGCATTCAGTGTAAGTGCAGAAGGATTCTTCCTGCATATTATCTATAAAAATCACAACAAGATGTCACTCATAGATAGGAAAGAAGTTGGACTCGCCTGTTGGCAGACAACAAAGAAGTTTGTGACAGCGCCTTCGAGAATGTGATCCCCGTCATTAGTCAACAAGAGCTCTGTGACCCCAGGAGGCCTCATCTTTTCCATACTCTTCCGAATCCTGCATGCATTCAGTTGAGGGGTAAGATAAGCCGATAAGGAATACTAGCTCAGCTCAGGCAGCAACCAAAACTTGCAGAAATTAAGATTGCCGTACAGCACCGACCTGGCCCAGGGCGCGTACTTGGCGGTGGCGGCGTCCCTTCCCCTGCCGGCCACGGCAAGTCTGGCCCCCGATTCTCCGAAGACCGGCGGGGCATACTTCCCCACATGGACGAAGACGTCGAGGCCGTCCCCAGAACCAGAAATGGAATCGGCTCCTGCTCCTCTGACCAGGGCAGTGAGCGCCAAATGCTCCACCTTGGTCATGGGCAGACGAGTGCGCATCTCGTGGATGGCGACCCGCACGGAGGGGTTGACGAGGGACTGGATGGAGAGGAAGTCGAGGTCGAGGGCGCGCGATCGGGGGAGGCGGAGGGGGAGGCCGAGCAGGTGAGGGTGAGAACGGGCGAGGAGCGTGGTGGATTCGGCGAGGCGGCGGAGGTGGCGCGGCCACCAGAGGAGGGTGCCGCGGGCGGTGGTGTAGGCGCCCGGCGTGGAGTCGAGGAAGGCGGCGGCGGATGGGGGAGCGTGTGGGCAGATGGCGCCGTTGCTGACGAGCACGGCAGCCGGCGACGCCATCCTCAACTGAAGTGACGGTGGCGTTGACTGGGACGGGAGGACGGGGCAGGTGGTAGACTGGTAGTAGTCAGATCGGACGGTCGTGGACACCAGATTGAGGATCCGACGGCCTCCATCTATATAAACTTGATGGATTTCTCAACTTCTGCCAGTGCGCTACATAATACTTGATACTACTATTTTTAAAAAAATATACTAGCTAAACATGGAATTGAATAGCTTTTTTAAAAATGAGATGTCTATTTTTTATTCACTTCTCTATATTTTAGGTGCCTGAATTTTAAGATGATTTCAGGTAATACTCTTGTACTACCAATTAATAAAGTAAATTTTCACTTCTGTGATTTGTTATGGGCATGGCTAGCGTCCGGACGCCCGCGTGGCCTGCCTCCATTTGCCTCGCAACGCCCCGCACGTGCACCCCGCCCTTGCGCTGCGCCCGCGGCTCCTTTCCAACGACACCGCTCCCCTCTCTCCGCTCGGGCGAGACTGGGAGCTAATAAGGACGAGCACGCCCCCGTCCGTAGGATCCCAGGCGCGCCACGCGCCCTGACCACTGGCCCCAGCGCGCCATATCCGCGAGCACCCGGCTCGCCACGCCCCATCCCCCGACACCCGGGCCGTGCCCCCATGACTCTCTAAACACGCCTCAAAAATATAAAACACTTGCAACATGAAAACACTTGAATGCAACATACATCTGAAATAGATAAACATTTGGAACATACAAGTGAAACATATGTGTCGGGTACCTTAGAATGGGGTACCCCAAGCAAAACATCAAATGGGTTGCCCCAGTCCCATCTAAAAAATAACGATGATAAAAGCAAAAAGGTAAGTCGTGGGCCCCTCCCCGTCGCGACCAGGCCCACTGGGTCCTCCTCCTCCTCCTCGCCTCGAGCCCCGAGAAGGAGGTCTCGACATCCTGGCGAGGCTCCCCAGGGAAGGCCTCGGCAGGGAACGCCGTCTCCGCCTCACCCGAGGCTCTCCACAGAAGGCCTCGGCAGGAGGCGCGTTCTCCGTATCGCGCGAGGCCTCTCGCACGAAGCCTCGGCAAGGAGCCTGATCCCCGTCTCGCGCGAGGCCCCATTCTCCGTGTCGCTCGAGGCCGGCTCGCCTGCGGTCCGTCGCCCCCCCCCCCCCCCCCCCCCCCCCCCCCCCGCCTCGACCGACCCTCCCGACAGCCGGTCACGTCCCATTAATGCTTTCAACCACTCCCGTGATCTCAGTCGGACAGCGGCTCAACGTCACAGAAAGACCGACGCGACCCGAAGTCGCATCAGCACCATACCGGCCAGGACAGGGCACGGCGGGGATTACCGGTCACTGTGTCCAAACACTGTGACCACGATCAGCCGCCGTCAGCGCCTGGGATAGGATATGGCGGGGATTACCGGCCACTGTGTCCAAACACTGTGACCACGATCAGCCGCCGTCAGCGCTTGGGACAGGATATGGCGGGGGTTACTGGCCACTGTGTCCACGATCAGCTGCCCGCTCAAGGCCTCGGCGCTGTACACCAAGGCCTCGGCACTGTACATCAGGGCCTCGACAATATTGGGGTCCACGCCTACCGAGACCCCCCACCGCAGTACCAGCCTCGGCCCCGACCAAGTTTCGGCCTCGTGCATAGTCCGTCCTTAGCGGCTTATAGTCACCGCCACGTCCACTCCGAGGCATTCCTGGGGCTCCCACGACGCACAGGATCTGATGGGACGACCACGCCGTCCCAGTACTCCAAGGATGGGCCACTCCGACGACCACGCCGCCATAGGAACAGGCCACAGGGCTTGGACATGCCGTCCCTGGCGGCACGACGCCGCATAGTAATACATGTACTGCCCTTGTCCCCCCTTCAACTATAAAAGGAGAGGACTTGGGCCACTTAGGGGGGACGCCCGGAGAACACACACACACGCACACCTTCCAGCCGCTTGAGAGCAACGTCTCAGACGGCCCCACGACACCCTACCAAGACCTGGGACAAGTTCCCTCTCTCCCTTAGCTTGTAACCCCCTACTACGAGCACTTCGGTGCAAGGAATACAAGTTCTATCCCTCAGACTAGACGTAGGGCGTCGATTGCCTGAACCAGTATAAACCTTGTGTCTCTTTGCATCACCATTCGGAATCAGGAGCATGCAGAACAAATTCACTAGTCGGTTGAGGACCCCCTGGTCCGAAACACCGACAGTTGGCGCACCAGGTAGGGGTCGTCTGCATGTCAGTTTCGTCATCCTAGCAGGTTCCGGATGGCAGACCCCGTGCGACCATTGCGTCTTGGCACCGTAGTTTGGTTCGGGAGCCTAGAGTTCATGTCTCTAGGGCATGAGTACAACATGGTACTCCTCGCTCCTCGAGCCCCACCGCCCGACGATGAAGTTACGCACCGACAGCCCAGGCGCAGGCGGCGCCCGGGCGGCCGCTCTCGCCGCGCTCGCTAGGCACGACACGAGCAAGACCACCCCGACGCTACGCGAACCCGGGGCGGCACGCCACTCCCCGCCGATATCCTACGACCAGCTGTTGGTACGGGGTCCCTGGCTGGGGACCTGTCTGGCTTGAGCTTGGACAAAGGGAAATCGCCGGTGGCTCGCGATGATGTCCAGTCGTCAAGCTCCGCTCCACCACTCCCTGAAGAACCAACCCCGGTGGAGCAGAATCTAGCAACGACATCATCCCCATACCCCTTTGGGTTGAAAAATGCCGCCGCTTCTTACACCTACGCATACGCTGCTGCTCATGAGGGTCCCTCAGAACGCTGCCAGCGCTTCGGTCTCGACCTAAGCACCCACGCTGACTCCTCGGATGAGGACGAGGCATGGCCCGAAGTGGATTTCTCTGGGCTCCACGACCCTGGGACTTTGCGCCAGTTCTTGGCCGCAAGCGACTACTGCTTCGGTTACTCCGACTCCGACGACGAAGGCACTTACGACCCCACTTGCGAGTGTTTTCACGTCGGGCTCAGGATGCCGAGGGCAGACGAAGAGGATGAGGGGGCAGGTAGCCGCTCCCCACTTCGTCCAGGGGCGGGCGCCGTCACGCCCCCACGCAATGCCCTGCCGACCGCACGAAATGAGAACGTCGCTCTTGCACGACCTCAGCGCCCAGACCTAGAGCAACTCCGTGAGCTCTAGGCCAAGGTCGAGCAAGACCAACTCCTTCTGCAGCAGCTTCGAGACTCTCTCGAACAGGAACAGCGAGGCCGCGGCGAAGGAGGGGGAGCCCGACGAAGAGCTCGCGATGTGTATCACCGCATCTATGACGACGAAGGGAGCGAGCAACCCCCATTCTTCAATCGTGCCAGCCAGAACGTTGCGGCTGCGGCAATGCTGGTTCGCGCAATGCCCGAGCCTTCTACCACGGAGGGGCGGCGGGTCCGCGGCAAGCTCCGTGATCTCCTAGAGACCACTGCGGTTCAGCAGGCCGAGAGTTCCGCCTCCCGACGGCGCGGGGGTGCCTCGAACCTTCTCACGGCACCGCCTCGACAGGACAGGGAAGCCCCGGCTCATCCCGACCCTGACCGAGCGCCGATAGCCCATAGGGTCCCCGTGCTTCTGGACCGCCTCGGCAGTCGACGCGAGATGCAGGGAGACCATGAGGTGGTCAGTAGGCGACGACGCCATGACAACGAGGGGCCCGCTCGGGGCTACCACCCACACTGAGGCGGTCGCTACGACAGCGGTGAGGACCGCAGTCCTTCCCCTGAGCTGCCAGGCTCTCGGGTCTTCAGCAGGGCCATCCGCGCTGCTCCTTTCCCCGCCCGGTTCCGACAGCCGGCCAATCTCGTGAAGTACAGCGGCGAGACCAACCCGGAGCTCTGGCTTGCTGATTACCGCCTGGCCTGCCAGCTAGGTGGCGTGGACGATGACCTGCTCATCATCCATAATCTCCCTTTGCTCTTGTCGGACTCGGCACGAGCCTGGCTCGAGCATCTCCCTCCCTCGCAAATCCACGACTGGCGCGATTTGGTTAGGATCTTCGTCGGGAACTTCCAGGGCATGTACGTGCGCCCTGGGAATTCCTAGGATCTTAAGAGCTGTTGCCAGAAGCTGGACAAGTCTCTTCGAGACTTCATCCGGTGCTTCTCCAAACAATGCACCGAGCTACCCAGCGTCGGCGACTCAGAGATCGTCTAGGCTTTCCTCTCCGGCACCACTTGTCGGGACTTGGTCCGAGAGTTAGGTCGCAATGTCCCACGCTCTGCTGCCGCGCTCCTCGACATCGCCACCAGCTTCGCCTCAGGAGAAGAGGCTGTCGGAGCCATCTTCCCCGACGCCGATACCAAGGGTAAGCGGAGGGAAGAGGCCCCCGAGGCCTCAGCCTCCCACCTCCCTAAGAAAAAGAAAAAGGGGCGCCTGGGGAGGCAGGAGGTCCTGGAGGCTGATCTGGTTGCGACCACAAAGCGCAAGAATCCCCGAGGCCCCAAAGGCCCTAGGCCCTTCGACGACATGCTTAAGAAACCCTGCCCTTACCACCAGGGCCTGGTTAGGCACGCTCTCGAGGATTGCACCATGCTGCGGCGCTACTACTCTAGGCTTGGGCTCCTCGACGACGACGCCAAGCAGAAAGGCGCCGGCGGTCGGGACGAAGACAAGGACGACGAGTTTCCCGAGGTACGCAACGCTTTCATGATCTTTGGTGGGCCCTCAGCATGTCTTACGGCACGGCAGCGCAAGAGGGAACGCCGAGAAGTCTTCTCAGTCAAGGTGGCCACCCCCCAGTACCTCGACTGGTCTCGAGAGGTGATCACCTTCGATCAAGGTGACCACCCTGACCGTATTCTGAATCCTGGGCAGTACCCACTGGTCGTCGACCCGATCATCGGCAACACCCGACTCTCCAAGGTGTTGATGGATGGAGGCAGCGGCCTCAACATCCTCTACGCCAACACCCTGGAGCTCTTAGAGATCGACCGGTCGAGGCTACGAGGCGACGTCGCACCCTTCCATGGCATCATGCCAGGGAAGCGCACGCGACCCCTCGGGCGCATCGACCTTCCTGTCTACTTCGGCACCCCTTCCAACTACCGCAAGGAAGTCCTCACCTTCGAGGTAGTCAGGTTTGGGGGAGCCTACCACGCCATTCTGGGGCGACCGTGCTACGCCAAGTTCATGGCAGTGCCCAACTATACCTACCTCAAGCTCAAGATGCCAGGCCCTAATGGTGTCATCACAATCGAGTCCACGTACGAACATGCATACGACTGCGATGTCGAGTGCATCGAGTACGCCGAGGCTCTTGCGGAGGCCGAGACCCTCATCGCCCACCTCGACCAACTCAGTGGCGAGGTGCCTGACTCCAAGCGTCGCGCGGGGGCGTTCGAGCCCGCTGAAACCATCAAACTCAACCCGGTCGACCCCGCATGCCCCGATGACCGAGCGCTGAGGATCAGCGCCACCCTCGACATCAAATAGGAAGCCATGCTCGTCGACTTTCTCCGTGCGAATGCCGACATATTCACATGGAGTCCCTCGGACATGTCGGGCATACCAAGGGAAGTCGCCGAGCACGCCCTGGACATCCGGGCTGGATCTAGACCAGCGAGGCAACGCCTGTGCCGCTTCGACAAAGAAAAGCGCAGGGCCATCGGAGAGGAGGTACAGAAACTCTTGGCGGCCGAGTTCATCAAGGAAGTATCCCACCCAGAGTGGTTGGCTAACCCTGTTTTAGTCAAGAAGAAAAATGGGAAATGGAGGATGTGTGTAGACTACACCGGTCTGAATAAAGCCTGTCCAAAGGTCCCCTTCCCATTACCTCGAATCGATCAAATCGTTGATTCCACCGCAGGGTGCGAGACCCTGTCTTTCCTCGATGCGTACTCTGGTTACCATCAGATCAAGATGAAAGAGTCCGACCAGCTCGCGACTTCTTTCATCACACCGTTTGGCATGTACTGCTACGTGACGATGCCCTTCGGCCTTAGAAACGCAGGTGCCATGTACCAGCGGTGCATGACCCAGGTCTTTGGCGACAACATCGGGCAGACCGTCGAGGCCTACGTAGACGACATCGTGGTCAAAACCAGAAAGGCTGAAAATCTCGTGAATGACTTGAGGGTGACCTTCAAATGCCTTAGAGAGAAGGGCATCAAGCTCAACCCTGAGAAGTGTGTGTTTGGGGTCCCCCAAGGCATGCTCTTGGGATTCATAGTCTCGGAACGCGGCATTGAGGCCAACCCAGAGAAGGTCTCGGCTATAACCAGCATGGGACCAATCAGAGACCTCAAGGGAGTACAGAGGGTCATGGGATGCCTTGTGGCCCTGAGCCGCTTCATCTCGCGCCTTGGCGAAAAAGGTTTGCCTCTGTACCGACTCTTGAGAAAGTCCGAGCGTTTTTCCTGGACCCCCGAGGCCGAGGAAGCCCTCGACAGACTCAAGAGGCTGCTCACCAATCCTCCCATTCTAATACCCCCGACCTTGGACGAGGCCCTCTTACTCTACGTCACCGCAACAACCCAAGTGGTCAGCGCCGCCATAGTAGTAGAGAGGCAGGAAGAAGGGCATACTCTGCCTACCCAGCGACCGGTCTATTTCATCAGCGAGGTGCTCTCCGAGACCAAAGCGCGCTACCCCCACATCCAGAAGCTAGTCTACGCCGTGGTCCTGGCCCGGCGCAAACTGCGCCACTACTTCGAGTCGCACCCAGTGACTGTGGTATCATCCTTCCCCCTAGGCGAGATAGTTCATAACCGGGAGGCCTCGGGCAGGATAGCCAAGTGGGCTGTTGAGCTTATGGGGGAAACCTTGACCTTTGCGCCTCGAAAAGCGATCAAGTCTCAGGTCTTGGCTGATTTCGTGGCTGAATGGACAGATACTCAATTGCCACCTGCTCAGATTCAGACGGAGTGCTGGACCCTGTACTTCGACGGATCCCTGATGAAGACCGGGGCAGGCGCGGGTCTGCTCTTCATTTCGCCCCTCGAAGTACACATGCGCTACATGGTGCGGCTCCACTCCGCCGCCTCCAACAACGTGGCCGAATACGAGGCCCTCATCAATGGCTTACAAGTCGCCATCGAGCTTGGGGCACGGCGCCTCGATGTCCGAGGCGACTCGCGGCTCGTCATAGACCAAGTGATGAAGGAGTCAAACTGCCTTGACCCTAAAATGGAGGCTTACTGCAAGATGGTGCAATGCCTAGAAGACAAGTTCGACGGTCTCAAACTAAATCACGTCGCGCGAAAGTACAACGAGGCCACCGACGAGCTGGCAAAGATGGCCTCAGCATAGGCCCCGGTCCCCCCGAACATCTTCGCCAGAGACCTCCACAAACCGTCCATCGGCTGCACCTCGACAACAGAGGAGGGCCCACCTGGGGAACCCATGGCAAAGCCAAACACCCCCTCTGCTGCCGAGACCCCCTCGACCAAGCCCGAGGTCATGGAAGTCAACGCCGAGCCTCCGCAGAATGATCAGGACGCGGATTGGCGAGTCCCGTTCCTCGATTGGCTTGACCGGGGGGAGCTTTCCGATGACTGAACTAAAGCACGATGGCTTGCGCGCCAAGCCAAGACCTACGCCCTCTACAATGGCAAATTATACAGGCGAAGTCCCTCAGGCGTCCTTCAACGATGCATCAGTTCCGAGGCGGGCCAAGCCCTGCTTTGGGACTTACACGCAGGCGCCTGCGGGCACCATGCGACGCCTCGAACGCTCGTAGGGAACGCTTTCCGCCAAGGGTTCTACTGGCCGACGGCGGTCGCCGACGCTACCAAGCTAATACGCTCCTACGAAGGATGCCAGTACTACGCTCGGCAGACACATCTCCCGGCCCTGGCCTTGCAAACCATCCCCATCACATGGTTGTTCGCCGTGTGGGGGCTCGACATGGTTGGGCCTCTGCAAAAGGCCCCCGGGGGCTACACCCATCTACTGGTATCAATCGACAAGTTCTCCAAATGGATCGAGGCCCGTCCGATTAATCGAATCAAATCCGAGCAGGCAGTGCTGTTCTTCACTGACATTATCCACCGGTTCGGGGTCCCCAACACCATCATCACCGACAACGGGACGCAGTTCACCGGCAAAAAGTTCCTGACGTTTTGCGACGACCACCACATCCATGTGGCCTGGTCGGCCGTAGGACACCCAAGGACCAACGGCCAAGTAGAGCGTGCCAACGGCATGATCCTACAAGGCCTCAAGCCAAGAATTCACAACCGGTTGAAAAAATATGGCAAGAAATGGCTCACCGAGCTCCCATGGTCATCTGGAGCCTGAGGAACACTCCGAGCCGAGCCGGTTCACGCCTTTCTTCCTAGTCTATGGGGCCGAGGCCATCCTCCCCATCGACCTAGAATATGGTTCCCCGAGGCTGCAAGCCTGTAACGAACAAAGCAACCGCACAACCCGAGAGGACGCCCTCGATCAGCTGGAGGAAGCCTAAGACGTCGCGCTACTACACTCGGCCAAGTATCAGTAGAGCCTGCGGCGCTATCAGGCCTGACGCGTCTGAGGCCGAGACCTAAAGGTAGGCGACCTGGTGCTGAGGCTAGCATAGAGCAACAAGGGTCGCCACAAGCTGACCCCGCCATGGGAAGGACCATACATCATTGCCCAAGTCCTGAAGCCTAAGACCTACAAGCTGGCCAATGAGAAGGGCGAAATCTTCACCAATGCTTGGAACATAGAACAGCTACGTCGCTTTTATCCCTAAATTTCCAAGCGTTGTATATATCGTTTCTCGAAATGCAATTAAAAAGCGCTCTTTAGTTGGTCTTTACTTTTCGAGAAACCCCCCGAGCCCACAGTAGGTCTCGGCAGTACAATAAACACAATAAGGGAGACTCGGCTCTGCCTTAGTAGAACCAAGCCTCCCTCGAGGGCTAGATGGGGGACTTCCCCTAGGCCCCACGCACCATTTTTTAGTTGCTTTTCGAAAAAATTTCTACGCCAAGTCTCTAGCAGGCTCTGATGAATCATTTGTAGAGACTCCTCGGACCAAGGTCTGTTTCCTAAGCAAGAGGCCGGCTGAGTCGCGAGATGGCCTACGCCCCCGGGCTATGGCACTCCCTCACTACCTCTCGCTCAAGAGACGGCTTAGGCCCCAAAGGGGTGTTTTGCAAATGAAATCGGATCAGGAGCAACAGAGGGCAAAGGCTCGGAAACATGAGAAAAACAACTAAGAAACACAAATACGTCAGAAATAAAAGCCTCGACGACCACAAATGTTATGATATAAAAATAACCCCTATTCTATCTTTACATAGCCCCCGGGGCCCAGATTAAGGCTCAGGGCCCCCAGCACCTGCAGAGGGTAGGGGGGGAACCACCTCATCTTCAAAGAGCATCGCTAGCACTGTGCCAGGGCCTTCCGCCGCCTCCAGCAGCTTCGCGACCGCCGCATGGGCCTCCTCGTCATCATCAGGCAGAACGTAGCCATCACTGATGGCCGGGAGGTCGACGCCAAGGTAGTGAGAGGAGATGACGGCCATCGCCCGCTTGACACCCGTGTGCAGCGCCCCTCGGAGCCGCTCGCGCATCTGGCTGCTCAGCGCAATCAAGCGGCTCCCCAGGGAGCTGCCCGACTAAACCCCCTTGACTTCCAAGGCCTCGCAGGCGGAAAGGGCAGCACGCTTTAGCGCCTCGTGCTCCCCGATCTCGGTCTCGAGCACCGTCTGCACCGCGCTGGAAGCCTCGGTGGCCCGAACGACCTCCGCCTCTGACTCTGCACCACGGAAAATGAAATAAGGTCGAGCCAGAGAAAAAACAACCTAAGTTAGGGACGGGAGCCCACGGAGCTCACCCTTGGCCTTCAGCTCCCAGCATCGGGTCTGGGCCTGGCAGGCCTCGGCTTTCGCCTTCAACCACTGGGCCTCGACTCGAGAGGCCTCAGCCACCCTGGAGGCTTCACTCCCCAGCTCTGTGTCATACGAGGAAGTTAGGAAGCGAACATAAGGGGAAGAAAACAAAACAAGGGGACTCAAACTCACCCTCGACCGTCCCCCTCAAAACCACAGCCTCAATTTGCAATGCCTCAGCCGCAGCAAGGGCCTCGTTCAGAGCGCCTTTGGTCAGCCAGTGCGCACTCTCCTCTGCCCCCAGCTGCCTGGTGAGGGCCTTGCCCGAGGTCGTCGCTTCTTCAGCCCGGGACCTGAAGGCATCCCGGTCGCTGACGGCGCGGGTAAGCTCCTCCTCCAGCTCCTTGATCCGCGCCGCCAAGGGGGCGAGCTGCGTCTGGGCCGTGGCCGCCTCGACCTTCACGTCGGCACAGTGAAGGCGGAGGTCCTCCACCTCTGCGCTTCGGGCTGACAGAAGCTCGTTAGCATCGGCAAGAAGGCCCCTCTGCCTCTGAAGCTGGTCCCAGATTCCCCTCTCCCACCGGAGGAAGACCGACTTCCCGAGGGACCGGGTCTCAAGCTCCTGAGGAGGCAGAGCAGAGGTCGTCGATTGTGACAAAACCAAGGAAAGAACAACGTCGCGCGAGAAAGGAAAACATGAACCTGAGTGACTCCGGGCAGTTCGTCGGCCACCACGGACAGCGCCGTCCGTAGCGACCGTTCCGCCAGCTCGCGGTACTGCTCGAAGGTACTCCAGCGCCCACCCTCGGCCGTGTCCTCGAGGGCGAACAAAGGCTCCCCCTCAGGGTCGTCCCGGCTCCGCCACAGTACCCACGGGTGATCCCACCCGCGAGGCTCGAGTCGTACCCGCACAAGGGCCGAGCTTCCCTCGTCTAAGAGCAGCGCCGGCTGCTCCACGGCGTCGGTCTCCTCAGCGCCAACCACCTCCCGTGCCCGGGAAGTATCGTCGGAGGAGATCGGATAGACCTCCGTCTCCCGGGCACTCTCCCGCAACAACGGCGGGCCCTGAGCCAAGGGCACGGCCGAGGCCTCCGCCGCCGACATCTCCGCCTCCTGCACAGACTGCCTCGCTGCCATCACGACGGCCGTGGTGACCTCAGGGGCTCCGGCCTCTGCAGTCACGGCCTCGGCGGTCTCGTGGGCTCCGGCCTCCGTCATTATGGCCTCGACAGACGCAGAAGCGCCGGTCGCGGACACTACGGTCTCGGCGGTCATGGGCGCCGGGGCCCCCATCGCCTCAGCCCCAGAGGCCCCGGGAGCCTCGGCAACAAAGGGCACGACGGCCCCATCCGACCATGTAGGGGCCGCCTCGGCAACCCTTCCTTGGGCAGCCGGTTCCTATGGGTCGACCCTCGCAGACGCCGCGCCGCGCTGGATGGCGGCTTGTGCCTCCGCCACCCAGTGGGCAGAGGAGCCGGGGCTCGTCTTAAGCGCTTTAAGGGGCGCCAAGGGGAGGTCGTCTGTAGGTCGCTTCCGACTAAAGAAAATCAACCTACAGGGTCAGCACGAGACCAAAAAAGCGAATGGAAGACACCATAACCCCGCCAAAAACACACTTACTTTGAACGGGGCAGCCCTAGCTTCGCCACAGCAAACCTCCTCCGCAACGACAGAGGCGGCGGCAGTGGCGTCGCATCCGTATCCACCGGCGCTGGTCGGTCCTCGGCGGACCCCGGCGCCCCTTCGATCCTCTGTGGGGCCGGTGGCGTCGCCTCCACCGCCACCGGCTCTGCCGCGACCGCCGAGCTTACCGGGCTGACGACGTGTTTGCCTAACGCCCACGCCTCAGGCGTGTTGTCCACGGCCCCAGAGGGGGCCACCGCCGGCCCCGGGTCCGCTTCCTCTCCCCTTCCCGGGGGTGCCGGGCTGCTTACCGACGCCCCGGGCGCCACCTCCTCGACGTCCGAAAGGTGGTCTAGGGGGCCTCGCCCCACCTCGCCCTTGTCATTCCCGTCCGAGGCCTCTGTCGACAACGACGTCGACGGGGACTCCTCCAACGGGAGACCTTCCTTCCGTTGCTGACGGCGGCGCTTATCCAACGCCTCGCGCGCAAGGATGTGCTTCGTGCGCTTCGCCGCCTTAGCATCCTTCCGCTTCTTCTGCGCGTCGGCGTGAGCGCGGTTAATCGCCCGCTGCCCCACGTCCTCGGGAACGGGCAGCGGGGAGGAGCGCACGTCCCTCATCCCCTGAACAAACCACAAACGCGCATAAGGAAACAAGGGATAAAGGGAGATTGAGGAGGCTCAGAGGCTGCAGCGGCACTCGACTTACCAGCGAAAGAAACCCCCACGACGGTCGCATCGCGAAGGGGGTCAGGTTGTCGCCCCTCAACTTCACATCTACCGTCTCCCCCACCCGACGGTGAATTTCCTCGTCGGAGAGAGCGGAGGAAGACATCCGGGTGCCTTCGACGGGCTCACCCGGCCTCATCTCGAACAGCCGCCGCCGTTGAGCCATCAGCGGCAGCACCCTCCGGCGGTGGAAGGCGGCCACGACCACAGCGACGGTGAGGCCATGGTTCCGTAGCCTCGCCAGCCCCTCCAGGAGCGGCTCCAGCTTGGGCTGGTCGACCTTCGGGACGCCCCATTTCCATTTCTCCGGGCAACTCCCCACAATCCGCCCAGTATAAGGGGGAAGTCCCCCGTCGTCATTGCGGAGGTAGAACCAACTCGTGTACCACCGGCGGTTGGAGGACGCGAGTTGGGCCAGGATGTAGAGGTGCAGGCGGTCCTGATGCACTTGGAGAGTGCAGCCTCTGGCCCTCGATGCCTTCCTCTTGCCCGACGTGCCCGTCGGCTTGGTAGTATGCCCCACTCGGAACAGGTGGAGCCACAAATCCCAATGGGGAGCGATCCCCAAATACCCCTCGCAGACGGCCACAAAGATAGCCGCCTGAGCGATGGAGTTGGGATTAAAATTGTGGAGCTCCACTCCGTAGTAATGCGGGAGCGCCCGCATGAACCGGTCCGCCGAAATGCCGAGGCCGCGCTCGTGGAAGGAGACGAAGCTCACGACGTAGCCATCGCGGGGCCTCGGCTCCAGCTCACCGTACGGAGCAATCCACTCCGGCCTGCTAGGGTCTGTCACCGGGCGGAGGAGTCCACCGTCGACAAGCGACTGGAGCATCTCCTCAGTGACATCCGATGGATCCCAGGGGTCCGCCTCGACAACGACGACGTTGCCGGCCATGAATGCGATGGAGGAATCGGGCACGGCGGTGAGTTTTTCTCTCCCCCTCCACGCTCTCGCTTTTTTCTCGCTTTCTCCCTAGACTCGCTCTTCTCTCTTCTTCTTCCCGGCACCCGCTGCTCTGGCGATGGCTCGACGGAGGTGGCAGGCAAGGTAAGATAAGGAGGGGCGAGACTCTTCGGGTATTTATGCAGGAAGGAGGTGAAACGAACGGGCGATGAAATCAGGGAGGTTTTCCCCGTCCGGCGCGGTTAACCACAAGCTGATTTCGGCGGCCCACGCGCCCACGTCTCCCGCATTAAATGCGTGAACAGTTACGTCCCATCCATCACGTCGCGCTCGCCCACTACGACAGCAGGCGTCGTTTCGCCTCCCCGTGAAACCACCTCAAAAGGCGCGCCACCCGTGGCTGAGCCAATAGGGAGGACATTTCCCGCAGCCTGTTCCTTTCATAGGAAGGAATCGGGCTCTGAGCCCGTTACGATCCAGGGGTTCGAAGGCTAGACCCCAAAGGGTTTCGACAGCTGCCCCAAGATAACAGAGTCAGGGGCAACTGCAGGCGAGCCTATACGGGGCTGAGACCCAAGCGAGCGAAACGCCTGGGACGCCCAAAATTGTGTCCGAGACCAGCAGGAAAGTATCCGAATGGGATCCCACCGTAGGGAGGCACTGAGCCACCGAGGCCCAATGAACGGCCTCGGCACCCACTAGAGAAATCCTCTGGTACTCTTGGAGTGTGTCTCTGGACCGCTAGCCGTCCCCTAACGAACGGGGTTCGAACCTCCACTCGGACTACCCGATAACAGCTCACCGGAAGTGCCACCGCTCGTGCCCATCGAGGGTAGCGAGGCACGTTCCACCCCTCCTTCCGAGCGAAAAGGAAGCGCGAGGGTCGCATAAAAAGTCAGGGGAACCCCTGACGGCCTTCTTGCCCTATGCGGAGGCTAGGGGGCTCCTCCTGCAAATATGCCGAGACCTCACGACCCGGGCTCGCGCCCAAAGGTGCCTCGGCAAACAAACCCTCACGCGCGAGGGGCGTATAAAAAGTCAGGAGAACTCCCGACGACCCTCCCACGCAGAGGCTAGGGGCTCTTCTTGCAACCTTGCCGAGACTAGAATGGGCTCGGCAAACTAACCCTCCGTCCAAACAAAAAGGACACGTGAAGACCAGATAAAAGGGCCAGAACACCCAAGGCAAAGACAAATAGTCCAAAACCGCGCTAGAGGTTTCGCTACAAACATGATAAAAGGGCGCCGAGCCCGTTATGGTCCAAGGGTTCGAAGGCTGGGCCTCCAAAAGGTTTCGACAGCCGCCCTAGGGCAATAGAGTCAGGGACGACATCGGGGCGAGCCTACGAATGGCCCAGACCCGAGCGAACGGTCGCTCGGGGCGTCCTAAGTCGTGTCCGAGACCGGCGGGGAAGTATCCGAATGGGATCCCACCGTAGGGAGGCACCAAGCCACCGAGGCCCGCGAACGGCCTCGGCACCCACTAGAGAAACCCCCTGGTACTCTTGGAGTGCGTCCCTAGACCACTAGCCGTCCCCCAGCGAACGGGGCTCGGGCCTCCACTCAGACTACCCACTAACAGCTCATCGGAAGTGTCCACGCTCGTGCCCATCGAGGGTAGCATGGCACGTTTCACCCCTCCTTCTGAGCGAAAGGAAGCATGAGGATCATACCCAAAGTCAGGGGGCCCCTGACGAACCTCTTGCTCCACGCAGAGGCTAGAGGCCTTTTTCCCTGCAGCCTCGCCGAGACCCCCGCAACCCGAACTTGCGCTTGGGGGCTTGGCAAATGCAATAAGAACTACTCGTTCAGACATGGAAATGAAGAAAGCCCCAGGAGGAGTAACTCCACTCCCCTAGGGGCTCGGGGGCTACACCCGGCGGGTGCGCTCACGCGCACCCACCAGAACCTCAAAAAACAAGCCCCAATTCCTACGGGGCAGGTATGAACCAAGCCTCGGCAAACCCTCAGGGGGAGTGCGCGCACTCCCCCCGAGGCTCGGGGGCTACTGTCGGGTACCTTAGAATGGGGTACCCCAAGCAAAACATCAAATGGGTTACCCCAGTCCCATCTAAAAAATAACGATGATAAAAGCAAAAAGGTAAGTCGTGGGCCCCTCCCCGTCGCGACCAGGCCCACTGGGTCCTCCTCCTCCTCGCCTCGAGCCCCGAGAAGGAGGTCTCGACATCCTAGCGAGGCTCCCCAGGGAAGGCCTCGGCAGGGAACGCCGTCTCCGCCTCGCCCGAGTCTCTCCACAGAAGGCCTCGGCAGGAGGCGCGTTCTCCGTATCGCGCGAGGCCTCTCGCGCGAAGCCTCGACAAGGAGCCTGATCCCCGTCTCACGCGAGGGCCCATTCTCCATGTCGCTCGAGGCCGGCTCGCATGCGGTCCGTCGCCCCCTGCCTCGGTCGACCCTCCCGACAGCCGGTCACGTCCCATTAATGCTTTCAACCACTCCCGTGATCTCAGCCGGACAACGGCTCAACGTCACAGAAAGACCGACGCGACCCGAAGTCGCATCAGCACCATACCGGCCAGGACAGGGCACGGCGGGGATTACCGGCCACTGTGTCCAAACACTGTGACCACGATCAGCCACCGTCAGCGCCTGGGACAGGATATGGCGGGGATTTACCGGCCACTGTGTCCAAACACTGTGACCACGATCAGTCGCCGTCAGCGCCTGGGACAGGATATGGCGGGGGTTACTAGCCACTGTGTCCACGATCAGCCGCCCGCTCAAGGCCTCAGCGCTATACATCAGGGCCTCGGCAATATTGGGGTCCGCGCCTGCCGAGACCCCCCACCGCAGTACCAGCCTCGGCCCCGACCAAGTTTTGGCCTCATGCATAGTCCGTCCCTAGCGGCTTATGGTCGCCGCCACGTCCACTCCGAGGCATTCCTGGGGCTCCCACGACGCACAGGATCTGATGGGACGACCACGCCGTCCCAGTACTCCAAGGATGGGCCACTCCGACGACCACGCCGCCACAGGAATAGGCCACAGGGCTTGGACATGCCGTCCCTGGCGGCACGACGCCGCATAGTAATACATGTACTGCCCTTGTCCCCCCTTCAACTATAAAAGGAGAGGACTTGGGCCACTTAGGGGGGACGCCCGGAGAACACACACACACACGCACACCTTCCAGCCGCTTGAGAGCAACGTCTCAGACGGCCCCACGACACCCTGCCGAGACCTGGGACAAGTTCCCTCTCTCCCTTAGCTTGTAACCCCCTACTACGAGCACTTCGTTGCAAGGAATACAAGTTCTATCCCTCAGACTGGACGTAGGGCGCCGATTGCCTGAACCAGTATAAGCCTTGTGTCTCTTTGCATCACCATCCGGAATCGAGAGCACGCAGAACAAATTCACTAGTCGGTTGAGGACCCCCCGGTCCGAAACACCGACAATATGTGTGAAACATATATAACATCAAGATAAAACACTTGCAACTTTCACCATGAAAACACTTACTCCAACATACATGTTGAAATCATTGGAACATACTCTTGCACCATGTGTGAAACATATGTAATATCCAAATAAAAAATGTTTGCAAACATACGTCTGAAAAACAAATGAAACATTTTGAATAAACGCTTGCAACATGCCTCTGAAACACTTGCAACATTTGCAACATCTTGATCTACTTTTGCAATATCCACATGAAACACTTGCAACATATCTATGAAACACATGAAACATAGGATTGCAACATGCGTTTTCACCCTTCTTCTGTACAACGCAGCGCAGAGCGGGGGGGCGGCCGGTTCCAGCCAGCCGACGCCCGAGGATGGTGGAGCAGCGTGGCAGCGGCCAGCTGCCCCTACGCTTGGCCTAGGCCCAGCTAGCGACGTCCCCCTCTCCTAGACACTAGCCTAGGTGCGACGGAGGACGTAGCACAACATGGCACGGCAGGGGACGAGGGCGTACTAAAGTGGGGTGGGCGGCCATGCCGTGCGGTGCGGAGTGGGGAGAGGAGCGTGGAGCAGTGCGAGATGGGGGCGGATGCGGCGCCAGCACGCTGGAGAAGGCCACGGCGAGCAGTCTAGCGCTGACTGCAGCGAGGAGCCTCGCGCTGGAGAAGGGAGCAGCACTGTCTTTTTTTTGGAGAAGCGGACTAACGAGCGGCGCTCGATAAGGCAGTGTGGGAGGCGGAGTGCGAGCGATGGCATCCAGACGGACGGACGCCCGCATCATATCATTGTCGATTTATTATTTATCTTTGTGTCATAACATATCAAATTTTTGTTCTTATCTGTCTATAGAAATAATCCTAAATTGTTAAATTGTCTTTTTGTCGATACATATCAGATTTTTTTTCAAGCTTGTGGTTTTGTCTAGCTGCTTTTTTAATTCACGAAACCAAAAATTACAGATTGTGTCTATAAAAATTGCAACAATCTAAAACTATAATTTTATATTAGTATAAAATATATGCAATAACGGTTGTGTAAAAGAAAAACTAAAATTCAAACCCATGAAATTTAGCAAATCTCTTTTTTATTAGATAGAGAAGGAGTAGACGTCGACACTAGCAGGTCGAAAAGGCATCCTAAGGACGTAAGAATGATTGATTCCTCCGTCTTGATAACAAAGCAACAAGTCTTGGCTTACAAGAACACGTTATACATGTACCCAATCATTATTACTTGTTCATTAACCACAAGCAAAGGTAGCTCTTACCGAATTGCCGATGCCATTGATTTGATGGATTTAATTTGCCACGCGATAGACACGTACGACATGCAGATGCAGCACGGACCACTGATGATTTCAGAAACGCTAATATAATTAAGGCACGACCGCACACCAGGATGCAAAACCAATCGGAGGCTCAGAGCACACTAGCTAGTTTTACTTATGCAATTATACAAACATGCTTTTGCGATCCATTAAAAATAAAATTGTCCTAATTAGGGAGCGAGTAGCTTGGATAATTCTCAATTCAACATCATTCGTAAAAGGTTAGCTTCATGTATTGATGTGTCTCAGCAGGTATGAACTGCATATAGGGATGCACAAGGGGGCTTTTCTATATCTTATATAGGATTAATGTGAAATATATAAACATAGTTAAATTTGAGCCACCCACCTAACTTCCCCGCTTTGTTTCTATTCTGCCATCCTTTGCACCCCCCCCCCCCCCCCCCCCCCCCTCCCGCCCCACGCGTCAACCTTGCTCACCGGTTGTCCTTCACCGCAGGCTAGCACCACTGCCGCCTCCTTGCCTCGCCACCCGTCTAAACACCAAGGCATCGTTGGGACGGTTGCCGCCTCAGGCCATCCTTCTAAAGGCCAAAGGATATTGGAGTGAGAGCTATAAACCCTAAATTGAAACCTTAATCCTATCCCTCTCCGCCTGTCAACGGGTGCCCATGGCTGGTGGTGAGTACCGTGCTCCGCCTACACCTCGCCCACCCCTAACCCTCACATCTGTACGCAGAAGACGCTCGAGTGTCGCATGGTGAAGACAACGACGCGGCGCGGCTCCCTCCAATCACTTCTCGACATATGTCCATGTGTTGCTCCTAGGTGAGGTAGGCTCCGCACCCATACCGAATAAGGATTTTGGTCATGTGCCCCCAGATGTCTAGAGTAAAGAGACCGAGTCAAATAAAACTAGCTAGCAAAGTAGCAACACAATGAAATGGCGGGCAAAGAAAAGGAGCAGGAGGACACGATCGAGTGAGCATTGCATGCAAGTAGTAGCAATAGCTGGCTGGCAGCTCTTGTGTCAATATATACCAGGTGCTCGCGCACGCCCAAAGAAAAGAAGAATGCTTCTAGCTTAAGACTTGATAGATGTGCTTGTTGGTATTACAGCACTTGCTTTTAGCTTTTAGTTACGTGCAACGCTTACTCTTTGCTTTCCTCGCTTTAGTTTGTGCTCGATTTTCCCATCCAAATTAATCACCTTTTAGAGAGAGAGAGAGAATGGAAAGACGCATTCGCATGCTGCATGCGGCTACAATGATGCATCATGGAGGAGTACTGTCTGAAGTCTGAACTGAGATGATGCAGCTGGGCCTGCTGCTAGCTTTTGGAGTTTTGGTACCGCTGGTGCTGGAGCTGGTGTGCATCTCTCACTCTCAGTCCAGCTACTAGGCAGCAAAGCAACATCTGGAGCTGGTGCCTACGTAGTTGCGTCTCAAACTGGATCGGCCAGCGAGGAAACAACATAACAGTGCAGTGATGTCAAGAGGCAAATTAAAGCTGACATGCATATGTAGCTCCATCCATGACCCATTGCCCCATTGGTCATTGCCTTCTGGTGCAATTAAATTAACAACAGTCATTTTGTGGCAGAGCTTGCTTGACAAGGACCCACATGTTATGTTATTCCTACTAACAAAAAGAGGGGTCATATTAGTATTTTCTTGTCACTTGAGTGGTGGCATGAAGTACTTACTCATAATTACTTATTATGGTCATGTTCGCTTATCTTATAATCCGTCTTTTTCAGCTTGCTTTTTTTAGCCAGAACAGTATTTTTCTCTCACAACAAATCAGCCGGAACAGTGTTTTGGCTTGTTTTTTCAGCGAAGCGAACGGGGCCTATAAGAAAATGTTTAGACGAGGGGAAGCCATGGCCCATTTGGCCCTATGCATGGAAGCACTGCCTCTGCAGTTATTACACGTGGTTCCATTACTGAAAGGGCGTGGCTAGCGCCCGCAGATCTGGACGTACGAGCCGCTGCACCTGCCTTAGCCTGATGCGCCTACGCTGCTGTGCCTGCCTGCCCACGCCTCACCTGTTGCGCCCGCCCACGCCCGCTGTGCCTGCCAGCCCACGCCTGCTGCTGCTGCTGCGTGCCCACTTGTTGCTGCTACACATGCAGCATGCTACCGCTTGCCCGCGCATGCATGTGGGGACCGCTCGCGCCAGCGGGGACCACCTCCGCTTGCCTTTGCTTCCCGCGCCTGACATCGAGGCAGGGCAACAGAGACGAGGAGGGAGATGCAACACCCGATATAGTTTTGAAACATCCAGATGCAACAATTGTAACATACGTCTAAAGATAATAAAACATTTGAAAACATGCTTCTGAAACACTTGCAAAAACACTTAAAACCATTGCAAAACATACGCAACATCCAGATAAACACTTGCAACATATGTGTGAAACATATTCAACACCCAGATAAACACACTTGCAACATACGTCGAAAAAAAAGATGAAACATTTAGAACAGAAACTTGCAACATATGCAACATCCCGATCTACTTTTGCAGCATCCATGTGAAACATTTGCAACATACCTCTGAAACATCTGAAACACTTGAAATGTTCGCTTGCAACATGTGTTTTTCGCCCTTCTTCCGTGCGACGCAGAGCAAAGCGGGGAACGGTCGGTTCCGGCCACCAGCGGGCGAGGATGGTGGCTTGGCAGTAGCCAGCTGCGCCTACGCTTGGCCTGGGCCCGGCCAGCGACGGCCCCCTCTCCTAGCGCCTGGCCTAGGCGCGGCGGAGGACAGAGCACGGCATGCCGCGGTGCGGACGGAGGCGCCGCTACAATCGCCGAGCACACACATGGAGCTTCGAGGCGGAGGGCGAGGCACCGACAACCGGGTCCAGCAGCAACTGCAGTTGGTGGGGTGGTTGGTAGCGTACCTTGGCAGAAGATTCCTCGTCTCTGTGGGGGATGGAGGCGCGAGGGGTATGGGGCCGGGCGCCGAGGGGGATGGCGGCGGCGGCGCGGCGAAGTGGGGCAGGCGGACAGCCGCACGACGCGGTGAAGCCGAGACGGCGCGAGGCAGAGTCAGGTTTTTTTTATGAGAGAAGCGAGGGAAAGAGGCGGGCGAAACTGAGTGGGATGCCACGTCCGACGGGATTAATATCAATGTTTTTATCCCTAAATAAATTGACTATGAAAATACATGACGTGATTAATCTAATGATGTTTATTTCTTTAGAGGCTAATGGTGTTTATTTAGTATCATAAACATTGTACTTGTTTTATATATGTTGTCAAATTTAAGATTGATTGACTTCTCAAAGTGCGAGATATGCACTGATTTTGAGACAGAGAAAATATTGTGTGTGCCCATTAAGCATTTTCAAGCTCCTCTGGATTCAGTTTTCAAACCGCGTATTGAGTGCCATGGTTTGTATTTTAGGAACCTAGACAGATGACATCTCCAAACAAGCTTAAAAGGGCGTTGGTATATTTCACTTTATATAGAAAGTAAGTAAATTAGGAAGATATAAAGGTGTTAATTTTAATACTATGTACTAGTTCCTGATATCCCATTTGAGCGTTGCGCTTTTATGGTTTGCAACTAGAAAAAAAGATTATAGTATCTGCCGATTGCTGTTTTGTTTGAAAGCAAAATATTAAAGATATATGGCGCGCCGAATCGGCGGCCTCCCAGAGTGTCCACATACGTTTTATTTATTTGTTGTATTAGATAGAGATTCCACGACTCAGATGAAGCGCGTCACAACTGGTCTTCCTCCGTGCATTCAGCAGTAGATAGATGAAGCAACTACACGCATTAAATGAAGTATGGCTTCCTGCTAATCGTACGCGGCACGCAAATAAACGGTGACACATAGCAAAGGATGGTGGATTCTCGACATGCATGGGCGGTGCCTAACATGGTGGTCGGCACGCATCCGAATACACGTGCATGCATGCTGCCGGGCCTGGCTTGCTTTGCAGAGCTGGGCTCCATCTTGGTCCTCTCACGTAAAAGGGTGCTCCTTCCTCTTTCTCTCTCGTGTAAATGGCTAAATGGTAGGCGGCAGCAGCTCCGCTCCTCCCCTCCTCTCGGCGCCTCGCTCTCTCCCTTGCTCCTCGTTGCGACCGCCAAGGCTCCCCGCACCCTGCGCGTGGCGCAGCGACGTCCCCCGGCATAGTGCCATGGTGCGCCATCCAACGCCGGTGGCCGCGGCCGCGTCTGAGCCCCTGCTCTCCCCCGACGCTGCCTCGTCCCGTCGGTCCGCGTGTGGTCGATGAAACCCTAGCTGCCTCTTCCTCGCCGTTGGCGGCGGCGGCGATGAAACTCGGCGCCTGGATCTGGTGGTACCTCACCCTCTTCCTCTCCTACCTCGACGTGGGCCGCCCCTGGAGCGGCGGCGGGTGTCCTCTTCTTCTCCTCCCCCGACGCTGGTGGCTCCGGAGCGGCGACGGGCGAGCCGGCCACGTTAGGCCCCTGCGCGAGCAGCGCACCACCGTGGGTGGCCCCTGGAGCGACGGCCTCCAGCACGGTTGCCCCCTACGCCATGCCTGGGTAGGCGTGCGCCACCCATGCGGTAGGGCCATCACCGCCCTCGTTGATCGCGGCTGAGGTTCGTTGATCGTGGTCGCCTCACCCTCACGTATAGGAGACGATGTCGGCCGGAAGATGCCATTGACGGGGAGAGGAGCGGCCGTCGGCCAAGGTTTGCAATCAAAACGGCGGCCAGCCTTTGTTTTTTGTTGCGGCACTAGCACGACGAGTGCCACCTCGCTTAATCAGTCCTCACTGAAGATGTGGGCAGAGCTCCCTCCCTGTTGACGGCTACCACGCTGGGGTGAGAAGCGAAGGTTCAGCTCACCGCTGACGATGGCGGGCGGCGCTGGCTGCTGATGCTTGTCATCGTTCCTGCCGCGCGGTATGCGCCCCTCGACTCACCGCATCCTCCTCGCGCCGACAGGTAGGACTAGGCCTCTCTCTCTCTCTCGTCCTGGGTCCCTCCATCGACCTCGCCCTCGTCGAGGCATCCAGCCATGCCAGCAGGCCGCTACCAGTTGTGCTTGCTACTGGTCGGCCCAGACACTCGGGTGGTTGCCACGCTGGATGTGATTTTCCTGTGCTTGTTGCTCTGTGCTGCTACTGCTTTCACTTTAGGTGTTCGATGAAATGCCAGTTCTACTTGATAAATTCATTGCAGTTTCTTTCAATATATGTTCTTGGTTTCCATGGTTACTACCTTTCAGTGTGGTTGCACACCTTCACTCAGGCATTTCAAAGACTAGCATCACTCGGTCATTTGAAAGAGAATTAGCATCTACGTTAAAGAGGTTCTTTCAGGCAGAAGTGCTTAGAGATAGATGCTAATGATTTTTTTATTTGTGTGAGTTCATCTGCCTAGCTTTGCATTCTTAGTTGGTCCAATCTCATCTTCATTGACAGAAAATAGGGTTTTACAGTTTAATCTCAACTCATGCGCAATGCTCTTTTCAGGATATCGCACGGGGATAGATATTGCTTAGGAGCCAAAATGTTTAGTTCAGTTTAGATAGATTTACTGATGCTCCTTCTGTTATATGAGGTACTGGGTAATATAAAGAGTAATGATTTTATCTTGCTCTATTATGACTGTAGATGTATAAGTACAGATAAAGGTGCAGAGCTGTTGCAAATGAGAATGAATGGTCCTTCGTATCTTTGTTTCTATTCAAGTAAAACTATTTGCTACATCTTCTCACTTTTATGCAGTCTACTATACCTTTTAATTTAGCAGTGTATCAGACAACATTGCTCCCATGTATAATGAAAGCTAAAACAAAATATTATGAATAATTAATGGAGGCTTATACCCAGGACGATAAATGTAATTTTACCTTAGTGCACATATCAGCATTGACCAATTAAAATGTAATTTTCTTTTATTTAGTGCACTGTATGGAATATGATGCCATTTATGAAGGGCTCCATAAAATGAATTGCTATCTTAGATAGGGAGTGCACTGTATTAACTACGCAATTCTCATATTGGTGTTTACATGATGAATGGAGAGAAAAGTTTGCTTCATCATGTCACATTAGCATTATCACTCTTATTTTAGCCTGCTCAATTTCATAGAGATTATTTTTGGATGCTTAATACTGAAACATGTGTGAAAACATGGTCGTATGAACCATAAAACTTATGTGCTTTGAAGAGCCTATGGGTAACAGGCTCATAGTGGTGTGAGTGGTAACATAACTGATAGTGTTGTGAGCAGATACATGAATTTGTCCTTTATGTGTATCATCTGTCAAACCGTGTATATGCACAGGTTAGACTACACCATCCTTTCATATTTTACAATTTGTTTAATGAATTTTAGCTTACCCAATAAAGTTGTCATGATTCCAGAAAACATGTATGTTGTACTTCCACTAATCCGATTTGCACTTTTGAATGCAAGAGTTCTAGAAATCATGTAATTTGTAGCCCAAAGTGAGCGGTGCTGATGACTGTAGTAAACTGCAGCTGAGCATAGAGCTTTGCCTGATCCTCGAGTTTCATCCAATGCCTTTTTAAATGGAATGGTTCTATACATACGATGAATACCCATGATCCCTTCTGCTGGTGTACTGGCTTGAGTTACAGTGATATTTTTTTTGAAAAGTTTAGCTGACATCTGTGATGGTTCTGGTTCATGCATGCTTATACATTCTTGAAACCTTATCCACTTCCCATCAGTTTATATGGTTTTGTCCATCTATTAGGTACAACAAAGATATTTTATTTTGTGTTGGCCTTGCATGTACTTTTCTTCGATGAAAGGAATCCTAATATGTCACCCTTAGAAAATATCCTGTAACAATGAGATCAAAAGTGTAGTTCTAGAAGTGCTGCTTTGCAACTGGAGAGAAAACCATAGTGGCTAAGGTAGCTAGCTAGAACTTTTTGGTCTGACTGATTACTGGTGTTCTGGCATTGTGCTACACCAAGGCGGGGAAGGCCATACAGTGCATTGTTCCCCATCAGTGTTTTTTTTAGAATTCCCCATCAGTGATTTGAGTATGATATTTGAGAACAGTCCTCCTTGTATGTGTCCATCCAGCCTGTTAAAGGAAAGGTTCAGATTGGCAAGGTAAGTGAGATTGGTTAAGGATTTTGGGATGGCAACGAAAAGTGCATTGGAGGATAGATCCAACTCCTCAATATTAAGTATATTGCCGAATGAACCTGGTATTCATCCATGGAATAAATCTCTGGACAGATTAGATATATCATCATGCAGAGTTCACCGAAGGAAATTGGTTTGCAATTGAAGTTGGTAGCCTCCCTGTGAACGCATTGTTTGGTATGTCAATGGTTGTAAGTCTTCTGCATTTGGACAATGAAGCAGATGGGAAATCTAGATTCCTAGAGAGATGCTTCCCATCAACAAAGATATATGGCGTGCCGAAACGGCGGCCTCCCAGAGTGTCCATGTACGTTCTATTTAGTTGGTGCGTTAGATAGAAATTCCACGGCTCAGATGAAGCGCGTCACAACCATCCTTTCTCTCAGCAGCGGTTGGCAGAGCCTTGCCAACGGTTGCCAAACGAGAGCTGAACGCAAGTGGGTCCCGGTATTGACAGCGTCCGCAGGTGTCGATGCGTGCGTAGTGCGGTCAAACCGAACATTGGGATTAGGACATGGCGTCAATTTAAGCGTTTCAATCACTCTAGACTACTCGAATACTAACTTTTCCTTGTTGCTCTTCTCTCTCTTCAGAAACCGTGGGCCTGTTCGCTTGGAGGAATTTTGGAGGAATTTGGATGGTTTGGAGGAATGCTGGAGGAATTTGTGAGAGAAAAACACTGTTCTAGATGAAAAAATAAGCGGATCAAGCCGGGTTTAAGGGCACACGAACGGGGCTACTAGCCCTGTTCGCGTGCCCTTAAACCCGGCTTAATCCGCTTATTTTTTTTATCTGGAACAGTATTAACTCAGTTACTTCGAAAAAGCACTACTTCGTCAACCCGTTGTGGATTTGCCGTTAGAACACAAGGGTATTTTTCAAAGGAGAATATTTTATTGCGAGAGCTATACGGTGGTGTAACTTAGCAAAGGTGCTTGGTTAACCACCTTTATACCAGCGCTGTGAAGTGTGGAGTATCTCAACACTTATCTCAAGCATTCAGATGCAAGCAGTGGGGTCACTGACCACGAAACTAACAATGGATTGTAAGGGAAGATTCAGACAACAAGGGTTCCTTTCGCGGCAAGGGGCCAGGAAATCAAATCCTACAACAAATTTAATTTTTAAGGAAATTCAAGTGTTCTGCTGGGACACCCACAAGTAGCTGATACAGTGTTTTATGTTAACCAAGCATAGCTGGTCTGCTTGCATCTGAATGGTTCCTTTTCTTGTAACCCTTTTTTTTTCCTCGAGAGCCCTAAGTAGGTCTAACGAGGTCTAAGGGTAAATCGACATAGCAAACACAACGGATAAAGCAAAATGCACGTCCCAAACGCCCTTATACGGATACAACATACAAGCACTCACTCTCCCATTCTGGACACATCATTTGTCTCCTACGACTCAACGATGCTTAACATCTACGGATGAAATACAACGGAAAGATTACAACACTAGAGAATGGTGATGAAAAGCACTACTAACTACGGGTACATGTCCCCTAGGACAACTCATCTACTTTGTTGGACCAAACAGCTTCATTCCTGACCTCGGTTGGTTCTTCTTCTGCACTAGCTAAGGATCTGCCTCATCTCGTGGTGGTGACTGAGTGGGGGGAAGCAAGGACTCTACTTCTGATACCTCTGAGGGTGGAGGTGCTGGTGATACTGCAACACCGGTTCTCCTTCTTTCCGGTGGGTGGACAGGCATTCCCTCCAAGACTAAGGGTTCTTGCCTTTCTGTGTCAAGTGTCCTACGCTTGGCCCTTGTGACCAGATAAGCATCCTCCAACTGCTGGGTGCACCGATCTTCAGCCTTCTTCAGGGCTTCCGCCATGGCAGTCTCACAACTTTCTGCGACTGCCATATTGGTGTGCGCCTCAGCGAGTTGCACTTCGAGCATCCTAGAAAAGATCTCGTCTTCCTCAGCTCGGCGGAGGCACTTCCTCAGCTCCGAGGCCTGTCGGTCATACTGCTCATCCAGAACAATCAAAT
Organism: Miscanthus floridulus; assembly: GCF_019320115.1. Taxonomy (NCBI): domain Eukaryota; kingdom Viridiplantae; phylum Streptophyta; class Magnoliopsida; order Poales; family Poaceae; genus Miscanthus; species Miscanthus floridulus. The sequence continues at coordinate 126,465 of NC_089589.1, forward strand.
ACTTGGCCAGATATACCACAGTTGGGTTGTTTTCTTACGCGTCTCCCACTTGCAAAGCCTCCATGCGAGCCCTCCATACACGTCAATTCTTTTCTAAAGGTGGAAAGAACTTCATGGGGGTACGAGCAATTGGCTCTTCATAGATTTGGCAAAGATACCGCAAGGCTTTGTGGGCCACAACTTGGTAGGTGTCGACGAAGCAGAACCCGGTTGCGGTCATATTCCAGGCTTAAGTGATATCGAGGAACTCCTCACTCATCCTAATATAGACAGTGACCTCACATCGCTCGGTGCCATGTTTCTCATACTCACGACCCTCATACTCAGGGCGATCCTTGACTCCGAGTTTTCGCAAGGTGGCATACAGGATTTTGGGAAAACCCTCAGTGTTCAGGCAATAGCTGCTAACCTAGGCTCCTGCCATCCTTAGTGGATGATGGTTACAAGGAAGGCTCGAGCGAGAAGCTTGCTCGAGAAAAAGGCTAGGTGAGCTAAGACTCACCGAGTGGTGGTACCAAGTGGCTAGGCTAGGCCTTTTGTAATGGTGGAGCGGTCATTGGTCCTGGCGCAGTCCACTATTTAGTCTGGCGCGGAGACCAACAAAAGGAAAGCGGCAGGATTTTTATGCGCACGAAACGAGCAGTGTCCGAAGCTATTCCCTAAGGTATCCAGAAATTCACTAAGTAAGTTTGAAAGCACTAGACATCTTCACCTACGCAAGATGGGTCGACAGCAGGTGGACACATTTGATGTCTCCCCTTCATGTTACCATCAGATAAAAACAAGTCGGGCAGATAGACACATTTAATGCCTCTCCTCCTTACCATCAGATAAAAACGATTCACCGAATATGCAGGGCCATTTGTACTTACACATGCATCCATGCATCTAAGACATGGCTTAGGTTGTATGCAGGTTGCTCCTGAGATGATCGGTGGTTGGGGTTGGTCGCTGTTACTACAGTTACCATAATTGCATCTGCATTCATGCTTGCAGAGGCGCTCATATTTGGTAAAGCCATGTGCACGTTTAGCAACCCAGAGAAAAAAGGACTGGCTGAAACAGAAGTGGGCGGTGGGTGACGCAAGCGGGTCGTTTTGTGTTGTGTCACAAGGAGTTGTTAAGTTGGCACCAAAGCTCGGTTGGATTTTGATTTGTGTTGTGTTGTGTTGCACGGATAGATAGGAAATTCGGGATCCCACCCTACCCAAAGTCCCAAAATACCAAACCAACCTTTTTTTTTCTCCTCCAGTTCCGGTTTGTACTGCGCAGACAGTCAGCCCCCTGTCCCACACATTCTCTCTCTCTCTCCAACGACCAATGGTTGTTGTAAAAAAAAGAAAAGAAAAGAAAAAACGACGAAATGTCTGTCTGCCTGCCTATCTCGATTTGTTTACTTAATAAATTATTATTTTGCAACCAGTCACCTTACCACTAGTTAAAGACGAGCGCCGCGTGAAGACGGGATGGTGTGGACGTGTGGTAGAAAAGAAAAGCTGGATTTCCATCTCATCTCCTTGTTGTGGGTCTTGTTCAGTTGTTGACTGAGAGTACTACCAGACAGTAGAGTGAGCAGGTGGTGGTGGTGGTTGTGGAATTTTCCTCCAACAACAATCTCATGTCCACCAACGGTCCAACACACACTAATCTCTCGTACTCCCTGCTGCTACTGTTAGTACCAGCAGAAGAAGCAGCCCAGCGGCGGCTTTGGCTTCGGGTGGGGGCGGGCGAAAAGAAGCTAGCTGCTGCTGCCTTGCTCCCTCTCCCTCCCTGCGCCTGCGGCTGGCGCTGGCTGCGAGAGAGGAGGACGGTGGACGGAGGACCTCGCAAGCCAACTTCCATGGCTTTCGGATTCTCCGCCGCCGCCGCTGCTCTCCTCCTCCACTTGCACTTCCACCTGCTGCTGCTGCTCCTCCTCTCGCCGTCAGCTGCGCAGCCTGGTGAGCCGCCCTGCCCTTCCCATCCCCCATTCTCATCTCCAAAGATTCCCTTTTTTGTTGTTGTTCTGTTTACGGCGGCGCCGCCCTTTTTCTACCCAGCTTTACGCATTCATACTCATAGCCAATGTCATGGGAGCGAAATGTTCCAGCTTCTCTAGGAAATTTGCGAAATTGCAAGCAGATGAATGTGCATATCCACGCTGACCCCCTGTTCGATTCTTGGGTCCCCTTAATTAGGCCTGGTTTAGTTTTCAAAAATTTTCTCCCCAAACTATCACGTCGAATCTTGTGGCACATGCATGGAGTATTAAATATAGATGAAAAAAAAACTAATTGCACAGTTTGGTCGGAAATCGCGAGAGGAATGTTTTAAGACTAAGCAGTCCATGATTAGCCATAAGTGCTACAGTAACCAACATGCGCTAATGATGAATTAATTAGGCTTAATAAATTCGTCTCGCAATTTTTAGACGAGCTATATAATTAGTTTTTTATTAGTATCCGAAAACCCCTCCCGATATTCCAAAACATTCGATGTGACATCCAAAAATTTTCGTTTCGCGAACTAAACAGCCTTAGGTAGTTTGGATTCCACAAATGATAAATCTAAGAGTACTACCGGAGTAAGCAACTAGCTTCGACTGTGTGTGTTCTACTAAATCTAAACTTCACCATCTCATCTTTAATTTGGCCCCCTTCCCATCCTGCGCTGTGCTGCAGGTTTCAGCAGCTTGGACTGCGGGGGAGCTCGCGATCACACGGATGCCATCGGGATCCAGTGGACCTCCGACGCCACCTTCGTCTCCAGCGGCGGCCAGACCGCGCAGCTGCTGGTCCAGAACGGCCCGCAGCAGGCCCAGCAGCAGCTCACCACCGTGCGCTACTTCCCCGCGGACAACAGGAAGTACTGCTACACCATGAACGTCAGGAACCGGACGCGCTACCTCGTCAGGGCCACTTTCCTCTACGGCAACTTCGACAACAGCAACGTCTACCCCGAGTTCGACATCTCCATCGGCGCGTCTCCCTGGTCAACCATTGTGGTCGACGACGCCACCACACCCGTCGTCGAGGAAGCCATTATCTTGGCTGCTGCTCCCACGCTCAGTGTTTGTCTCTCCAATGCCAGCACGGGACAGCCGTTCATCTCTACTCTCGAGCTTCGACAGTTTAATGGTTCGCTCTACTACACCACTGATGAGAAGCGCTTCTTTCTTGGACTCTCTGCGAGGATAAATTTTGGCGCAGCAAGCAATGATTCAGTGAGGTACTAACACTGCACAACACCGAGCATGCTCATGCCTTTTACATTGTACATAGGTTTCACACCTGACCACAGTTATAAACAACATTCTTGTTCCACAGATACCCTGATGATCCATTTGATAGAATTTGGGAATCTGATTCTGTGAGGAGAGCAAATTACCTTGTTGATGTTGCTCCAGGGACTGAAAGAATATCAACTACCAAACCCATATTCGTCGGTACCAACGAAGAACCACCTGAAAAGGTCATGCAAACAGCAGTAGTTGGCCAGGATGGGTCCTTGAACTACCGCCTTGATTTGGAAGGTTTCCCGGCAAATGCTTGGGGAGTCTCATATTTTGCAGAAATTGAAGATCTGGCACCAAATGAAACGAGGAAATTTAAGTTAGAGGTCCCTGGCATGCCAGCACTCAGTAAACCAACTGTTGATGTGGAGGAGAATGCTCAAGGGAAATACCGTTTGTATGAACCGGGCTACACGAATTTGACACTTCTGTTTGTTTTCTCGTTTGGGTTCAGGAAGACAAATGATTCTTCAAAGGGGCCTATTTTGAATGCCCTGGAGATTTACAAATATGTCCAAATTACTATGGGATCACAAGATGGTAAGCGATTGTGCACGGTTCTGCTACCTTTTCTTTGTCCTAGCTGCAACAACCCCTTATGTTTCTGAATAAGAAATCCACTTTGGGACTGAATTGGTGTATGCAACATTCACAGCAAATATCATGGCCAGCATGGTATCACGATATCCACAGGAAGGTTGGGCACAAGAGGGTGGTGATCCGTGCTTACCAGCATCATGGTCCTGGGTGCAATGTAGTTCAGAAGCTTCTCCAAGGGTATTTTCAATGTATGATAACCATGTCATTTCTGCCTTAAATTTTTTGCCTTCCTTAATGAAATAGTATTTGGCACCTAATAATTTTTTTTTTTCTTGCAGCACATGGTCTGGGAAGAACATTACAGGAACTATCCCGGTGGAACTGACAAAGTTATCAGGGCTGGTTGAGCTGTAAGGACTGAATACTTTATCTTTCTCTTGTCTAAGTATTTGGCTTCTATTGTCTGATCGACTTGTTTCTGCTAATGCAGAAGGCTTGATGGTAATTCATTTTCTGGCCAAATTCCTGATTTTAGCGAATGCCGTAATTTGCAGTATATGTGAGTTTCCATTATTTTGGTAATATGTTATTGTGAAATGATTGTACTAATATATGGTGCTTTTCTTCATTCTAGTCACCTTGAGAACAATCAGTTAACTGGTGAATTGCCATCTTCTTTGGGAGACCTACCTAACCTCAAAGAGGTGTAAGTTAAACATCGTTGTGTGCACCTTGTCTTATTCTCCATACTTTGGAGAGCATAGTGTATTATTTCTTCAATTTATTTTCCTTTCTGAATTTTTTTTATTTGTATTCATTTCTTACATTTTTCTGCTCAAGAAACCCAAATTGATGTTAGTGATTTAGGCTTTTTGATATGAGTAAATCTGTGAGGATCTTTATGGAAAAAAGAACTGCTCTTATGAACTAAAACTTTTGCAGATATGTTCAAAACAACAAGCTGTCTGGGCAGGTTCCAAAAGCACTTTTCAAGGGAAGCATTATTTTGAAGTTAGTATCCTGTCCTTAAAGCAGACTATTAATTTCAGATCATGCTTTTGAACACTAATGTGGCTTGACAGCCTTCACTCTTCAGTCCCATCAAAATGCTTACATATACAAATCAAATAGCTATGCTGTTCTTAGAATGGTCGCATGACTCCCATATGTTCTAATTGTTTCATGCTGCAGCTTCTCAGGCAACAGTGGCCTTCACATAGTAAGCAATGGCATTAGCCACACCATAATTGTTATATGTGCGGTGATTGGAGCCATTGTCTTACTGGGTGTTGCTATTGGGTGCTATTTCATTACATGTAGGAGAAAGAAGAAATCTCACGAAGGTACACACTCTTTAGCTCAATTGGCATATCTGATATTATGCTAGGGCATGCAGTGATTCTTTTGCCATCTCCAGACACTGTTGTTATTGCAGCACCAGCAAAAAAACTTGGTTCATACTTTAGTGAAGTAGCTACAGAATCAGCACACAGATTTTCTTTATCTGAAATTGAAGATGCTACTGACAAATTTGAGAGAAGAATTGGCTCTGGAGGCTTTGGCATAGTATACTATGGGAAGCTGGCTGATGGGAGAGAGATTGCAGTCAAACTTCTCACAAACGACTCCTATCAGGGAATCCGAGAATTCTTGAACGAGGTTTGTTCTCATACTCTCAACATTAGTTCAAAATAGTTGCGTAACCGGATCTATACTTTTTTATGCAATTCTGAATTATGGCAGCCTGAAATACGGAACTTAGTGTGTTCTTGCATATATGTAGCTGGCTAACATCTTGTTTCAGGTGACATTGCTTTCCAGAATACATCATAGACACCTGGTTACATTCCTTGGTTACTGTCAACAAGATGGCAAAAACATATTAGTGTATGAGTTCATGCATAATGGGACACTAAAAGAGCACCTCTGTGGTAAGTCCACATCCAACTGATGGTAAATCTACAATGTAGGACCAACGACAAACTGTCAGTAGGTGGATAGTTATTCTTCCAGAAGCAGACAAGCTAAATGTTTCTGGTATATAACTTAACTAAAAGAATGCTCCTACTGTTGATTTTACATCTTTTGGAACTGCAGAGCATTCGCGCGTGCTTAATTAACTGAACTCAAACATGAAGTTAGATCAGATTCTCCTTAATGATAGACAGGCTTTTGTGTATGCCAGATATCTCTAGTTTAGCTCTCAATTGTGATTCAACCCTAGCAGCAACATGAAGTGTTAGATGACAGCACCCCATGGTCAACAGAGAAAACATATACAGATGAGGGTAAACTTTTGGTGGTGTTTCGCAGGAGCTGATAATGTAAAGATAACTAGCTGGCTGAAGCGTCTTGAGATCGCAGAAGATTCTGCAAAAGGTTTGTGGTCTGCTGGTTTCACAATTCACTACTTGTATATTGAATATGGAGAAATTAGCCACCACGGTTCTGATTCTGAATGTGAAATTGCAAAAATCAGGTATAGAGTATCTCCACACAGGATGCTCCCCAACAATTATCCATAGAGACCTGAAGAGCAGCAACATTCTCCTAGACAAGAACATGAGAGCAAAAGTTGCAGACTTTGGGCTATCGAAACCTGCAGTGGATGGGTCTCATGTGTCAAGTATAGTTCGAGGAACAGTGGGATACCTGGACCCAGAGTAAGGCCAAGCAATCTGGCTGAGGTGTTTTGTATCATTTTGTCTCATGTTGTCTAAAGAATCGATTTTGTCCTGGTGTGGTTAGGTACTATATCTCGCAGCAGCTAACAGAGAAGAGCGACATCTACAGCTTTGGTGTGATTTTGCTGGAGCTCATCTCTGGCCATGAACCCATCTCAAATGACAACTTTGGGCTCAACTGCCGTAACATTGTGGCATGGGTAAGAAGTGAACAGTACTAGCATCAGTTTTGCTTCCTGTTCCATCAGTGAGTTTCTGCTGAAGCAAAAGCAGTGGATGTAAAAACTAAATTAAACAAATGAACATGGCAGGCCCGATCGCACATCGAGAGTGGGAACATCCACGCCATCGTTGACAAATCATTGGACAGAGGCTATGACCTGCAGTCGGTGTGGAAGATCGCGGAGGTGGCCATAATGTGTGTGAAGCCCAAGGGCGCGCAGAGGCCTCCCATCTCTGAGGTGCTCAAGGAGATCCAGGACGCCATTGCCATCGAGCGGGGACCCCAGGAGATGCAGCGCTCTACCATCCAACAGCAGTTGCTCGTGTCCAACAACAACAGGTCCATGGGTGGTGCCTCGTCGTCCGCGAACAACAATTCAGGTAGTGTGGCGGTGGACTTGGAGCAGAACGGAGCATCCTTCGACGAGCTGCTCATGCGGCCAGGTCTCAGATGAGAACATAGTGAGCAGCAGCACTAAGGCCTCAGCCTTATTTGTATGTATGTACCTACGTATGTATGGGACTATGGGTTGCCAGTCTTGAGTCGTAGCTTGAGAACCACTGAGTCCCCAAGTTGTATGTAGAGGAAACTAACTGGCTAGAGAACCACCCGGTCCCTGAGCTGTATGTAATGCGTAAGAATTTATTATGTTTAGCTAACTGGAGACTAAGCGTACAAAGTTTTGGCAGACAAATCGAAGCATAGAGTTTGTTTTTAAGAAAGGTTAAGGGATTTGTTGTTGAAACAAACGAAGTAATGCTAGCAAAGAAACCAGTGCAGTATCGTATATTATTATACCATGGGTAACACTGACAGTTATGACTTTCTTGTAAACCGTCACCTCAATTCCTTCAATTGACATAAACTCAATTCCCTGTACAAATGTACTCGCCAGGCAGCCACAAACAGAAGGGAGCAAGAGCAACCACAAGTCAATAGAGCCACCGATCACCAAGTTACTACAAACACCGACCAAAATCATCATGTACAGACACGAGAAAACAAACTGCCAACAAGCCAAGCCCACCTAAGCTTCTTAATCTCTTTCACTCACAAGTCACACTACACCACATTATAGACATATCTCTATCTATTTCAGCTCCAGCTGCTTTGTTCTTCTCGGCACATAATCTTTCTTTTCACTCAAGCTTCTCAAATCAGAAGAGAATGAACCTGATCATCAACAAATAAACCAAAAGGAAGGTAAGTTTTCAACTTATTTGTGCACCAATACATAGAACACCTGCTCTCACTAAAAAAAACTAACCAATGGCATGCATACCTGGTAATTTCAAATGGCTGGACCAAAACTCAGGTTCATTTTGGTCAATTCCAATAGCAATAAATACTCGTGTACCAGCTCATAAGCACAACACCACTATCCACCTCAGGTATACTGTGCGTTGTGTGCAACCAGTTACTTCCACAAAATGCCCCAAGTTACAACATGTCAGCACAAAGTCACACATTATCCCAGGAGACAATCACATTCCAAAGGCTCTGTTATAGATATCATTTGAACCCAGCATGTGCAACTTGTTCGCTTCACTTGGATATAACACCCTCGTGTTATTCCCTTGTCTCGAATCACTCCACCCATCCCAGTGACCATTTGTAACCTGCGAGTTTCTGGGTTGTTGCGGAATGTGCACATAAGGGGATACAGGACCATGGTTCTGAGCTAAAAATCTGGATGCCAGGTAATTATCGTTCATATGGTTCAAGCCATCCTGCATAGGGTCTGTGAATCTCAGGTTTTGATGAGACTGCACATTTGGCTGTACATGTAACTGAAACCTTGGATCGCTACTTGCTGGTTGCAACTGTGCTTGAAAAGCAGGAGAATTTTTCATCTCCAGCCCTGAATCGCCAATTCCAGGCATCAGTCCTTTGCCCACAGCCAATATAGCAGGATCATCAAACTCCATATCACTTGAGTGCCTTCCAAACTGAGATTGGTAATGATTACTGTTGCCACCCAAAACAGTATCCCGGAGAAGATTGTCTGTGAAGAACCGCAAAAGGCATGAGAAATCAAACTAGTTATAGGAAAATAAGAAAAAATACTGAGACAGGAAACAAACCTTGGTATGTTGAGCCATATGACTGATTAGACCCATCCTGTGATGAAAATCCAGAAGAAAATGCAAAAGGAAATCTAGAAGGGGGATTAGGGCCATCATGTGATGGAAGTCCAGAAGAAAAAGCAGAAGGGAACCTAGAAGAGGTATTAGGTCCATCCTGAGATGAAAATCCAGAAGAAAATGGAGAAGGCAGTCTAGTAGGGGGCTTAGACACTTCCTGAGCTGAAATTCCAGAAGAAAATGCAGAAGGGAATCTAGGAAGGGGGATAGACCCATCATGAGACGAAATTCCAGAAGGAAACCCAGGAGTGGGGTTCAAACTATCCTGGGATGGAAATGCAGAAGAAAATCCAGGAGGGGGGACTCTTGCTGGTGCTGAAAATCCTGGGGGGGCAGATATTTTAGACCTCGATGTACCTGAGAAAGCAAATTCTTCGTAAGCACATAAACTTATCACTGGTAAACATAAAAATCACATAATAAGCACCAACAGATCAACAATCTATTTGCATGAGTCAGAATATCTTTACCAATACTGAATGAAAAATAAGTGCAGCACACAGAAATAAGTTCATTCAATTACAGTACCTATCATTCTTTTTTTTTTTTTTTTTTTTTTTGTGATTTACAGTACCTATCATTCTGCTCAGTCAGGCAAAGTAGTGAAAAGGTATCACAGTACTCACCAGCAGTTGCCATATCTAATACACCAAGAGAGTTGCTATTGGAAAAATCATTTTCTAGAGATTGGAATGAAAGGCCATTCTGGTAAATATTTCCTCGAGAATTCTGGGGCAGCAAACTGAAATTCTGCTCAGTACCAGTACCACAGTTTCTGAGAGATGAATCTAACAAGTTTCCTTGGTTATCCTGTCTAGCAAATGAAAATCTGGACTCTTTGCTCCCAGTTCCTGATTTCCATGAAGGCGCAGTGAAATGGACATCATTATTTTCAGATTCCCTAAGCATCCTAACAAAATTGTTAGCAGTCGAATATGAATCATCCCACGGATTAAACTCTGACGACAACATATCAGAAATTATTCTGCTCTCATCCTTATTTATGCTTATGGTCTTGTCAAAACTTCCTATACTATCTGAACCCATTGCTCTATGCTGATGACTTCCTATTCCAGGATGCCCAGAAACATTACCATGTGTATATACAGTCCCTAGCCCATCTTGACCTTCATTTGGCAAGACATAAGTGTTATTTATTGAAGAAAACCCTGTCTGTGAAGATGCTCTAGTGCCAATCGTCAATGCAGGGTTACTTTCTGTATCATTCCACAACGAATTATCTAATGTACTAGGAAATTGGGCAAATGACGAATATGATGGTTGCTTTGAACCATCCAGCAGTATACTATGAAGTTTGTCAGTGAGCATTGTAGAATCTACTATATCATTTAAAGGAGTCACGCCACAATTTTGCAGCTCTGAACTCCAATCAAGACGCTTATCAGAACTATATTGACAAGAAAGAATAGTATCCTTATTTTCTGAAGGTAAGAAGAACTCATCAAGATTGGGATGAGGTTGGTCTTTGTCAAAATTCTGATCCATAGGCACATCAACCGATGTGCATGGCACTGCCATACTCTGAATATCATTGTTGCCACCTAATTTTACTGAAGATATCTGAGCAGATAGCTTCTCCATGTCAGTGTTCCTGGATCCAGTATCCTCCAATATTTTCTCCCCAGAAGCATGACTAGATTGGCAGTCTACAGCCTTTGAAGTAAGGCTTTTAGGAGTAATATTGGTAAGTGAGTGGTCACCATCACTCGTACTTACATCTGATTTAGATATTGCTATACTTGATACAAAATCTGAAGGACTTTTGCTGGTAATGTTGTTCATTGTTATGTCATTCTTAGATAAAACCAGTGGCTTAGATGCTGGATGGGTTAGCTCGCCATTTTCATTTGCAACTTGATTTTCATCGCTTCCTTTTGATATCCCATCTGATACTACAATGTCATCATCATTCCAAGCTGAAGGTATTGTCGAGAAATCTATGTCCAGTGATGACTCCAGTGATGATAGAGCTTGTGTTTCCTTTGAAATACCAGGCTTATATGGCTGCAAGGTTTTAGACTCTTTTTCTGACACTTGCTGTCCTTCAGACATTTTTGTTGCTGTACTTGTATCATCATTCCACGAAGAGGGTGTTTTTGTACTGGAAATTACTGAAGAACTTGAAAATGGATTACTCTGTGATTCTGATTTAGGTTTTGTATGAGATTGTGATGATGTCGCCCCAGTAGCTGTTGTCCTGGCATTCAAATCGCGCTGCCCCCTGCACATAAAAAAGGGGGAAAATCATTAACACAGTCCTCAGCTTCAATGCATAGCAAAAAAGGTAGCATAAGACTTTTAGAGGTCCATACCATGAGGCAGCTGGTGGAAGTGTGGACCTCCCAGAACTACTGTTTGGAGGTGAAAGTCTGGGCTGGTTGGTGGTATTCTGCACAGATGGTGGCCAGTTAATGGAGTATGTAAGCCAAAACATGATGAAATATCATCGATTAAACCTAGACTAGAAAGCAGCATTAAGTTTTAAAAAATGGCATGTCTTCCAATGCACTTTGAATTTTCAGCATAGAGAACATACAAGTGTTCCATTCTTGAATGTATGCTTGGCTGAAACCACTGCACTGTAAGAGAAATCATCTCCTGGAGGAGGCAACACAGTGCCTGTACGTCTTTGTGAAACACTAGATGCCATCTGGGGGACTCTAGTCCTGACAGGAATGTAGAAGAGTGAATGAAAAGTAGCAATTGAAACTATCAAAATTGTTTTAGCACAAAGTTCAACAAAGCAGTACTTTAATATAATAAAACATCCACATTGAAGCACGCATACTTTTTTCTAAATCAACTTACAAAGAACACCAACAGCTTATACATAATAAAATTTTGCATAGGGATGAGTTCATCAAAGCAACACTTAATATAATACGCATCCACATTGAAGAAGACACGTTTTTGTAAATAAACCCACAGAGAACACCAACAGCTTATACATAGTAAGACTTTGCTTGTATGGCTTCAAGGGACTAACTTATCCAAAAGTGGAAAATAAATGGTGTTTTCAAAAAGGCAATGTGAGTACAAGTTGTAAGACATAATCTCTCTCTCTCTCTTGCTGCAACAGAGTTGGCATTTGGTCAGCTCGGCTGTCCAGTCTCTACTGCTGTAGCAGTATGGCAGTAAGCCACCTCTAGTACATTAGTTGGTAGCTATTACATCAGCCATGTCTTGGTAGTGGGCTGATGTAAGCTTTGTACCGCTAGTACTAGGAGTAGTTGGTGTACCTTAGGAGTAGGTAGTTGGTGTACCTTAGGAGTAGGTAGTTGGTGTACTCACCAACAACTATGTACCTGGTAGAAGTACTAGCACTTGTATATATATCACACCTAAGGCAATGCAAAAGAGTAGTTCAGTTTGCCACATCCAGAAGCAGAGCTTTCGGCCAGCGCTGGGCTTGTGTTGTGTGTGCGTGAGCTGTTCTCAATATCTTCTTCTACCTCTAGCCATAGTGAGCGAGTGTGCTGGTAAACTTACTGCTTACCTGTGCAGGGCAGCCGAGGGACCAACAAGTGGTATCAGAACCATACAAGCGCCATCGCCGGACTAACTGCTAGCGATGATGGACGGTTCGGAGATGGGCGACAGCAGCGGCGCTGCTGTGGCTGCCCAACCACGACAGGAGGTCGTCGTGCGCACGGTGCGGGAGGTCAACAGCACCAGTTGGCCGACGCTGACTCACACCAATTATGGTGAGTGGGCGGTGACTATGAAGGTTAAGCTCAGAGCCCGACGGCTCTGGAATGCCATTGACAAGGGCACCGACAACGAAGAAGACATGTCAGCGTTGGAAGCTATCCTCGCTGCTGTGCCAGAGGAGTACAGGGAGCCGTTGGGGGCGAAGAACTCTGCTAAGGAGGCGTGGGAGGCCATTGCAGCGATGCGCATCGGCTCCGACCGCGCAAAGAAGGCGACGGCCCAGCTGCTGAAGCAGGAGTACGCCAACCTCAAGTTCAAGGATGGTGAGTCGGTGGAGGACTTCTCCCTCCGCCTGCAGCCGCTCATCAGCAAGCTGAGGAGCCACGGAGTCACCATCGACGAAGAAGAGGCGGTCTCCAAGTACCTCCACTCCGTGCCGGTGAAGTACATCCAGATCGCTCTCTCCATAGAGACGATGCTGGACTTGTCCACCCTCACCATTGAGGATGTGACAGGCCGTCTGCGGGCGGTGGACGAGCGCATGGAGCAGGCCACAGCAACGACGGACATCGGCAAGCTGCAGCTGACAGAGGAGTGAGCTGTCCGCATGAAGGAGAAGGAGTGAGCAGGCCACAGCAACGACGAACAGCGGCAAGGCTTCTTCGGAGAAGAAGAAGAAGAAGGTCGACCCCAACGCTTGACGACGCTGCGGGAAGACGGGCCATTGGGCAAAGGAGTGCCCAAATCGCACGCAGGAGAAGAAGGCTGAGGCTCATTTAGTGCAGGCTGATGAGGATGATGAGGCCACTCTCTTGATGGCGACGTTCTGTGCACTGCACGACATTGAGGCCAAGAAGAAGGGAGAGGTGATGGCGGTGGAAGGGCATGGCAAGGCTCTGAAGGCTGTCAACCTTGACGAACCGCGCGTCCAAGTCCACCTCGGACGTGTGGGCGGCGAGCAGGAGCAGCGGTGGTACCTGGACTCCGGCGCCAGCAACCACATGACGGGCTCCAAGGAAGCCTTCTCTGAGCTCGACGGCAACGTGACCGGCACGGTGAAGGCTCAAGGGTGGCATCCGAGGGCGCGGCACCATCATCTTCAGGTGCCAGAACGTCGAGCACCTCACGCTGACGGATGTATATTACATCCCGCAGCTGCGTTCAAGCATCATCAGCATTGACCAGCTGGATGAGCGCGGCAGTGAGGTACTGATCAAGGACGACGTCCTCAGGATCAGGGACCGAGAGCAGCGGCTTCTTGCCAAGGTGAAGAGGTCCCAGAACCGGCTGTACCTGCTCGACTTGGACCAGCCCATCTGCTTGGCTGCACGGCACACGGAGGAGCCGTGGCTGTGGCATGCCCAGTATGGCCATCTCAGCTTCGACGCTCTTGGTCGGCTGGAGAAGATGGTGACTGGGCTGCCTCATATCGAGCACGCAGGCGAGCTGTGTGACAGTTGTCTGGTCGGGAAGCAAAGAAGGCTGCCGTTCCCGAAGACGGCGAAGTACCGCGCGACAGAGGCCCTCGAGCTGGTCCATGGTGACCTCTGTGGGCCGATCACGCCGGCGACGCACGGCGGGCGCAAGTACTTCATCTTGCTGGTGGATGACTACAACCGGTTCATGTGGCTGCAGCTTCTGACCAGCAAGACCGAGACAGCGGAAGTGGTCAAGAAGTTCAAGGCGCGCGTGGAGGCGGAGAGCGGCAAGAAGCTACGCGTGCTGCGGACTGATCGCGGCAGCGAATTCACTTCAGTGGAGTTCGCTGCGTACTGCGCGGATCAGGGTGTGGTACGACACCACACGGCGCCGTACTCGCCACAGCAGAATGGCGTGGTGGAGCGGCGGAACCAGACGGTGGTCGGCATGGATCGATCCATGATGAAGGCCAAAAACATGCCGGCAAAGTTATGGGGAGAGGCGGTGACCACGACGGTGTTCATCCTCAACCGCGTGCCCACCAAGGCCCTGAAGGGCAAGACGCCGTTCGAGGCTTGGCATGGACGCAAGCCGAATGTGTCCTTCCTCAGGACATTTGGCTACGTCGGCCATGTGAAGAACACCAAGCCTCACCTTGGCAAGCTGGAAGACAGGAGCACGCCGATGGTGCTCCTGGGCTACAAGGAGGGCACCAAGGCGTATCGGCTCTATGATCCCAAGAGAGGCAAGGTGGTGATCTCTAGGGATGTGGTGTTCAATGAGATGGCGGCCTGGGACTGGGAGGGTCCGGGCACGGGGGAAGCTGGCAGCTTGAGCAGCACCTTCGTCGTCGAACACTTAGTCATCCACGGTGGTGGAGACGCTGGAGAAGAGGTGCCGAGCGGTCCAGAAGCAATGCCGACCACTCCAGAGGGGGTGCCGAGCACTTCAGCAGCAGTGCCGACCACTCCAGCAGTGGATCCGAAAACTCCGGCAGTGGTGCCGAGTGGTCCAGCAGCGATGCCGACCACTCCGGCAGTGGTGCCGAGCGGTCCAGCAGCGATGCCGACCACTCCGGCAGAACAAGGAGGCCATGGACCACCGATCGAGTTCACCTCTCCACCCACCGACATCGACGAGTACGTGGACGCTTTCCACGACGGCGAGGAGGTCCGGTTCAGGCGGGTGGACAACATCGTCGGTGAAGGGGGAGCTCCTGGGTTGGCCAGTCGTTTTCTCGATGACCCCGAGCTGCTCCTTGTTAGTGTAGAGGAGCCACCGACGTTTGCAGTGGCTGAACGCAACGACAATTGGCGCCGAGCGATGTTGGAAGAGATGAAGGCCATCGAGGACAATGGGACATGGGAGCTGGTAGATCCACCGATGGGCTGCAGGCCGATCGGGTTGAAGTGGGTCTATAAGGTGAAGCGGGACGAGCGCGGCGCCATTGTCAAGTACAAGGCTCGGCTCGTCGCCCGCGGCTTCGTGCAGCGTGAGGGCATCGACTTCGAGGAAGTCTTTGCTCCGGTGGCGCGAATGGAATCCGTTCGCTTGCTGTTGGCCATGGCTGCAGCGAAAGGATTGGTGCGTCCACCACCTCGACGTCAAGTCTGCGTTCCTCAACGGCGAGCTCGCGGAGACGGTCTTCGTCAAGCAAGCTCCGGGCTTAGCCGTCAAGGGCGCTCAACACAGGGTGCTCAAGCTGCGCAAGGCGCTCTACGGGCTGCGCAGGCCCCTCGGGCGTGGAACGCCAAGCTCGACGCCACCTTGGGTGAGCTTGGGTTCACTCGCTGCGCCACAGAGCACGCGTTGTACACGCGGCGATGGGGGAAGAAGGAGCTCGTCGTCGGCGTGTATGTGGACGACTTAATCGTCACTGGAGCGCGGGCGGAGGACATCGACGGCTTCAAGCGCGAAATGGCTGCTCGTTTCAAAATGAGCGATCTCGGCGCGCTCTCCTACTACCTCGGCGTTGAGGTGAGGCAGGAGAAGGAGCACATCTCCCTGGGCCAGCGCGCCTATGCGGAGAAGCTACTGGAGCGCAGCGGCATGGCGGAGTGCAAGCCGTGCGCAACTCCAATGGAGGAGCAGCTGAAGCTGTCCAAGCACAGCATGGCAACGAAGGTGGACGCGGCGCGCTACCGGAGCATCGTCGGCGAGCTGCGCTACCTCACGCATACTCGGTCGGACATCACGTTCGCGGTCTGGTATGTCAGTCGCTTCATGGAGGACCCGCGCGAGGATCACTGGATGGTGGTGAAGAGGCTGCTGCGCTACGTCAAGGGGACGCTCGATCAAGCGATCAATCTTCCCCAAGAGTGGCGGCAAGGGTGGGCTACGGCTCACGGTCTTCAGTGAGGCACCCCCCAAGGCAAAGGAAGGTGAGCCGGAGCTCACTGTTTTCAGCAACGCAGACATGGCGGGCGACAGAGCACCTCCGGCGTGCTCGTCTTCCTTGGAGCGGCCCCCCATTGTTTGGCAGTCGCTGAAGCAAAAGATCGTGGCGCTATCGACGTGCGAGGCGGAGTACGTCGCAGCAGCCACGGCGGCGTGCCAGGCTGTCTGGCTGCGCCGGCTGCTGGGCGAGCTGACCGGCGAGGAAGCTCACCCGCCAGCTCTGATGGTGGACAACCAACCTGCCATTGCCCTCGCCAAGAACCCTGTCTTCCACGACCGGAGCAAGCACATTGACATCAAGTTCCACTTCCTCCGGGACTGCATCGATGGAGGGCAGATCGTCATCGAGTTCGTCGAGACCGGCAGACAGTTCGCTGACATCCTCACCAAGTCACTCGAGCGCCTGCGGTTCATGGAGCTGAGGAAGATGATTAGCATGGATGAGGTCAAAGCATCAGGTTAGCAGCAGGATTAGGGAAAGAATTGTAAGACATAATCTGCTGCTGATCTCTCTCTCTTGCTGCAGCAGAGTTGGCATTTGGTCAGCTCGGCTGTCCAGTCTCTACTGCTGTAGCAGTATGGCAATAGGCCACCTCTAGTACATTAGTTGGTAGCTATTACATCAGCCATGTCTTGGCAGTGGGCTGATGTAAGCTTTGTACTGCTAGTACTAGGAGTAGTTAGTGTACCTTAAGAGTAGGTAGTTGGTGTACTCACCAACAACTATGTACCTTGTAGAGGTACTAACACTTGTATATATATCACACCTAAGGCAATGCAAAAGAGTAGTTCAGTTTGCCACATCCAGAAGTAGAGCTTTCGGCCAGCGTTGGGCTTGTGCTGTGTGTGTGAGCTGTTCTCAATATCTTCTTCTACCTCTAGCCATAGTGAGTAAGTGTGCTGATAAGCTTACTGCTTACCTGTGCAGGGCAGCCGAGGGACCAACACAAGTAGTTTAGACAGAGAAGGAAAGTGATAGCCAGGACTAGCACATGACTTAGGGCTAAAATTAATAAGGAAGCAGAACAAGAAACTAAGGTTCCACAAGATATGTTAAAATAGCTCAGTACTACCTCGTATATGCTGAGATGATCTCATCTTTAGTAAAACTATCCTCCTGACTGCCTACATCATGCAAATAGAGACAATCTGGATTCCCACATGTCTGAGAAAAGACAAGAAACAGTCAGAATAAGTGAATTGGGTAGTAGAGTAAGTACTAAGTAAATGAAGATATCAGAACGAAGCAACAATTGTACCATGTTTCGTAGCCATGCATGGCAATACTTCGTAGTACCAAAGCATGCCCTGCAACAGTCAACAACCATTTGAGTTACTATGTTGTGAAAAAACTTAAACAAGAGAACAAAGTATAGAAACTCACCTTAACACTTTCCCTTCCAAGACAAAGTTGTGTACAGCTTGAATACACCAGATGGCCTCTTCTTCTTTGGCATAAGTAATATAACTGTACACATTTGACAAGAATCCATCATTGTTTAAGCAAGAGCAGAAATTCTGTATCTAACTCTTACACAAACAGAACACTCCCTACTGTCACAAATAAGACGTCCACAGTCATTAATGTGTACCTTTGACTGCTAGTTCCCATTGCTTGCAATAATTACAAAGTACAGAAATATCATAACATTATGCAACTACTATTCGAGACAGATACGCTCATGTCATTTTCACATATTCAATCTAACTATGTCAAGAGGTGTTGATGATCAATGTTTTATTCAATCTAACTATGTCAAGAGGTGTTGATGATCAATGTTTAAATACTGACTGCACACAGCGCAAAAGGTCACTTATCTGTGACTCGAGGGAATAACTTGTTGCAACAACATGCAAATAACACCAATGGTTCTTAAACAGTTTAGGACCATGATTACTAGATCCTCAACAAATCAGTAGGTAGCATAATCTCTTCAGGGAAAAACTAATTGGTTCATGTAACAACATGTACATATAAGGATAGCTAAACCAATGAGTAACGGCAACATATCAACACATGCAAGAATTATGTAGAGAAAGTAAAGAAGAGGAACAGTGTGTTCTAGAAGACTACAACTCTAATTTCACATGTTCTTTAACAAAGAGACCACTCAAATACAATCCATATTAGACGTGTTGCAAGCATGCAAATTTTAATATACACAGCAATTTCTACACTAGAAAAAAAAGGCACCCTAACTCCATTTTGGTTAATGCCTTAATGATAATCCCTAACTCAGTTCTGTTTAATTATAAACAATGCATGTTTCTGGCATAACACAGTTTCTTTTTTTAAGGCAGGCATAACACAGTTTCAGAATACATCCAGACACTTTCTTGGGATTTCCAATAGAAATCACCCAGAAACTAAAAAACACATCCCAGGAGAACAATATAAAGTACTCAAACTAAGAAAATTAGGCATTTCATTAAGAGATGAATTTCATCTATATCTGCACATGCAGGATTGGGTTCTGAGCTTAGCCCAGAAACAGATACCTTGCATCTATCTGGTTCTTTGAATTTCACGCCAATAATACAATACATATCCTAATGTTGGCAATGAGGATACAAATGTTACTTTCAAGCAGTTATGCAAATCAGCAAATCACACTGCTAAGTAGTTCAGATTAAACTTAAATGACTGAGCTACTTGCAAGGATATGGACATAATATCACATTTTCACCAAGTTCACTACACATAATAACAAGATTGAAGTCTGAATTTACTTTCTTATAATACCAATGGTCCAGTATTACAAGGAAGCATTAGAAACTTGAAACATGTGATTGCATAGAAAGTGGATAATTATTTGATATACCATTAGGCTAATTGACCAGTACTGAAAGTAGAAATCTAACTGCATATGAAGTACGAACATATCATGCATGTACAAGGTACGGTTCAGAGAGACATACACACTAATATTGCTGTTTGCTGATGCCTGAGAGGGAGGCCCAGTCGGACGGGAAACTGAAACCTTCAAAACTTTCCCATATTGACCAAAGTATTCCCTGCGCTCAAGTACCTAAACAAGAAATAATTGTAGAGTTGGTATGAGAAGTAAAATGTAAACATATCACACACAACTTGGACAAATCTGGATGTGAACTCACGCTCACGTTGCATAAATGCGCAGGTAGCCCAATTATGTACACCAGATTTCTCTGGATAACCCTGACACTAGCCAGATGCTTCTTAGATTCTACGGTTGACATTGCTGTTGTTGGTGGTGCTGCCTTTGGCTTAACCTTTTGGGTCTTGTGCTTCTTCTCTGCATTTTTCTCTGCCACCGTCCTGCTTCCATCATCAATGTAAAGGTAAGTTTGAGATACCTAGTGGCAAGGTCAACTTTCACAGATGGGTCCAGTTAACTAACTATTCCTATTTCCCATGATATATAAAAGGGTAATCAATAGCAAAGACCTAACTATTCATATTTCCCATGATAAATAAAAGGGTAATCGATCGCAAATGTTGTAGTCTGCTGAGGGTAATCATCACAAATGTTGTAGTCTGCTGAAGCACTACAGAAATTGATTGGTAAGAAGAGAAGCATTGCGACAGACCTGTCACAAGTGGCAGCCATCTTGACGATCCTGTCTTTGTCATAGCGTGTGCGGCATGCAGGGCAGCGGCCCTCTGTTTCCTCCTTCTCAGCCATGTCTATGATGTGGTGCCAGCACCAAACACAAATCTGCAGAGTTAAGTGGCAGTTATTATTAGATGATGGCACACAGCGCAGGCAAGGCAGGCTGCAATCTGATCGATATGATAGGATAGGAGGAGGATCGGTAGACATACATCGTAGCCGCATTTGCATGGCTTGAGCTGCTGGTCAGTGATGTCCATCTCCTCGGCACAGAGCGGGCAGGTGCGGTCGCCATCGTCGCTCATGGTCGTCCTGGTGGATTGGAAGTCAGCCAGCGTGAGGAGAAACAACCACCCAAGTCCCAAGTATTATGCATGTGGAAGAATAAGAAGACGGCCCAGACTCGAACAGATAAGACATGAATCAATCAATCCTTAAGGTACAGTATCAGGAACTTGAGATCCCAAATATCGGGGCACTTCACAGGATAAACTGATACATGGGAGACTGATTGAAGTGTAGAAGACACAGAGGGCATCGAACGTTGCCCGATTCTATCAAATCAGACATCCAACTTTAAATCCATAGGCAGAAACATATGACAGTCCTAAATTCCACCGGATTGCTCTGCTACGGGGATACACGACGGACTAATATTAATAATAACAACAGCAATAATTACAGAAGAAGAGGGCGGGGCGGCGAAATCGCCATGAGATTGTAGTGAATCGAGCCGAAAAGAGGAAGTCGAGTAGCGGGAGGGAGAGGAACTCACATTGGAGGGCGGGCCGGGGGTCTCCGATTGCGCGATTCGCGGGAGCGGCAGGGAACCCTAGAGGGAGAGGGAGGAGTGGGCGATTGAGATGGCGACGGCGGCGGCGGCGGGATCAAGCAGGAGAGCGAGCGGATTCAAGGTCGGATGGCTGGACTCCGACTTGTTCCTTGTGGTTGGGGTGCGCGGGCGCTGTGGACACGGAGGAGGAGGGGGGCGATGCGGTGTGCCTACGATGTGCCTCTGCCTGCGCCTGCCGGGTGTGGAGGAAGAAGGGAGGGAGGGACACAGGGCTGCGCCTGCATGGTGGGATCCTCTGTGGCCTTCCTTCGCTGTGGCAGCAATGCACCACCGCATTCATCCTTCCACCTTCCTCCCCTACAGTTTCTTTTACATGGTCATTATTCCATACACATGGTTATTACTTGTTACTGGCCATTGTTGCCCGTGCTTCGCTGTGGGTGATGTGCTTGGTATAGAAAAAATCTTAGAAAATATGGCTCATATGTCTAATATATTTTTTCATCGCGTTGCTACTAAAAGTTGGTCTATTTGGTACATTAAATGAGAAAATATGGGGAAAAATGTAACATGGTTTTTTTCATTACAATGTTGTAAACCAACGTAGAGGTTGGTTGTCATTACATGGTGCCTATTCTAGGCCAGCAAATCAATGACATGTTAGTGAAAAGAAGTATTTGATGGAGTTGGGCTCAAGCAACTAACACACTTAGATTCAAAGCACAACATTAGCTAGGATTACATTATAGGTGGAAAGAGCAAAAACTACAACACAAGTACGTCTCCTAACGCGAGGGTTTACAAAAGAGTGAATTAGGATCCACTCCCCTTAGGCGAAACTACAACACATTTCATAAATCTGGAATTACACGAAAGATTACACGGCGTCGAACACTAAATTACACCGGAATTTAAAGTTACATGGTTAAGAGCAACCTAGTACAACCAAGGCTTACTCCAGAAGTCAGGATAGATGAGGGCAATGGAGAAACAATAAGATAATAATTATCCAAAACATGGCGTATGACCAACAGATCCAGAAACAGGAGACTGAGAAGTCAAACATCGTGAACCCTAAGACCAAACTAACCAACGGTAGACTTGAACTTCTTTGAAAACCAGATCCCTTCTTCTCAGATTATACCATCACCTCTGTCAGACGAACCTAGTTTCACAATGACGACTGGATCTCATAGCTATGCTTCGGATTCAAGAGGGATGGGGATGAAGAAGAAGAGCAAGGACCAAGGGCGTCTTATAGTGGCGAACGGAGATGGGGCGCAACGCACCGGAAGTGGAGACGGCATGGATGGGATACATTATCGGTTCACGCTGTGGGGATAAAGTCGGCCATGGCGCTCTCCCTGTGCAAGCGAGCGGAGGGGGAAATAAAGGAGAGGAGAGAGGGTTCGCTCGACGAGGGAGGCGTGCGGGCGACCGTGTCCCCAAAAGAAGAAAGAAGGGAGGGGGTCCGGTACGGGGACGAGGGCGAGGATCAAGAGCGGACCAGAGGCCGAGAAAAGGAGAAGCGCACAATGCACGAGGACGACGAGTGCAGCACGATGTCGCGCCCATGCGAGGACAGGGTGCTAATGGGCCCGACACCGACGGTGTCCACGAAGCACGCAGTGATAGCGACCCAGCGTGCGTAGCATGGTCGAGCTGAGCATAGTGCTTGGGACTTGACATCCACTCAGGCTTTTCTAAGCACTCCCTACTACCCAAGGCTAACTTTTTCCAGGTGTTCTTCTTTCATTCTCTTCCTTGTCCACAATATGCGCCAACCTTTATATGAAGTGAGATCGCAACATACATGCTTCCTCCGAAACCACCTCCTCTTGTTTACTTTGAGAGAACACTATTTCATCAACCCGTTGTGGATTTCCCGTTCAAACACCCGAATATTTGTATCAAAAGTGGTATGGCGGTATAACTTGGTAAAGGTACTTGGTCAACAACCTCGATATCAGCGCGTGCCGAGCAGCGTCACCATGTGGCAGCTGTTCCACAGGGGCCCTCGGTTTCGTCATGGCTCCATAAGCTATTAACCAGGCAACTACTACCAACTTACACGCAATGAAGACGGTGGGGTCATAGACCATAGAATCAGAGGAGTATTGCAAGGGAAGATTGAAACAACAAGGGCTCCTTTCGCGACAAGGGACACGGACTTCAGATCCAACAACGGATCTGATTTAAAGAGATTCAAGTGTTGTCGACAGATTATTGTCGGCAGTCCTCCGAGGGGTATCCCACAAAGGTAGATTGATCGGTAGAGGAGCGCGAGATCAAGAACAAGAAGGCAACAGAGACACACGAGTTAGACAGGTTCAGGCCATTAGTATGACGTAATACCCTACTCCTGTGGTCTGTTGGTTTGTATTAGCTATCGTATGATATGCCGTGATTTTAGAGGGGGTCCCTGCCCGCCTTATATAGTCCGGGAGGTAGGGTTACAAGTCGGTTAGATCTAAGACATAACCAGAAAGTAATAACTGATTACAGGAATCTTGGGATCATACATATCCTAACAGATCTCGTAGTATCTTCAGGATATCTTCCCGATGTCTTGCGGAAGGCGCTGAGCAGAGTCGTGCCTTGCAAGGCTTCTTCTTGTGGGCTGGGCCACCCCTACGGGCGCAGCCCATGTGGTCTACCATGGGTATTCGGGGTCGTACCCCCCCACAGCTAGTCCCCGAGCACCTTGTACCCATTGTGCAACGCTGCCTTGAGCTTGTCTGAGTAGTTGCGAATGATGCCGAGCAGTCAAGCTCATGGTCCAACCACCATGCTTAACTACCGAGCAGCGTGAACCGTCGCCGAGCAGTGTGAACCGTTACAGAGCAACACGACCTATCGCCGAGCAGCGTGAACCGTCGCCGAGCAGTGTGACCTGTCGCCGAGCAGCGTGACCCAAGTATGGCTTGCCATAAGGGTGTAAGGAGCTCAAGTACATAATCGAAAATTTCTCCGCAGTGAACCAAGTGTGCCCACTTAGAGTCCGAACAAAATTGTAGGAGTCAATCTTCCTCTATAGGCATGCAGTCTTCGAGGAAAAATCCCGTACACTCACCACGAGGTGAAGTGTGCCCACTTAGTCCCCGAGCCTAACAGCAGATGATGTAGTCTTATGGTGCTAGGATCAGAAACTAGAAGAAAAGCAGAAAACCAGCCGAGCAGGCAGCCAGTCCCCGGGCGTGGCCCAAAAAGAAACACAACACATTCACTGCAAGGTAAAGTGTGCCCACTTAGTCCCTGAGCCTGATAGTAGATGACGCAGTCACGTGGTGCCAGGGTCAGAAACAGAAAAACAACCTAAAACCAATGGAAAAGACCACCAGTCCCCGAGCTGCAGGCGGAGTTATAGGAGTAATCCAACCGTGGAGGAAAAATAGGAGTAACAGCTAGACAGTGTCAGTTACTGAGCCTCAATAAATGGTGGAGAAGTCGGCGATATTTAGGCGAGGAGCAACTGAAGGCAGCGATAAATGAGCGCCGTGGGCTGCGGTTTGCGCGGAAGCCCATGTAATGGCCCATTTGGCGCATCGGAGAAATCGCAGCGGCGCAGATCGTGGGAACGGTTTCCCAAAAACCCTTGAGTTATAAAGGTGGGGAAAGTGCGTTGTAACAGTACCACCGCCCACCTTTGCCACTTCACCATTTCATCTTCCATCTCAGCCACCACACCTATAGATTCATAGCCACAAATGCTGCCGACGCCAGACCGTATCTAGATCTAAGCGATGGCGCAGAAGAGGAGACCCACGAACCTGAAGAAAACAAGCCCAAAGAAAGCGGGAAGCGAAGCCAGCCATGACGAAGAATGGATGCCGTCGTGCACCGGAGAAGCGGAGCTCGAAAGAATGGTGACGACGGGCGTGCTTCCTAACCGCGTCACCGGCGGATGGCGTCCAGCCATTGGTGAGCCCTTTCCAATGCCTAACACTGATGAAGTTGTAGTCTTTG
Organism: Miscanthus floridulus; assembly: GCF_019320115.1. Lineage (NCBI taxonomy): Eukaryota > Viridiplantae > Streptophyta > Magnoliopsida > Poales > Poaceae > Miscanthus > Miscanthus floridulus. The sequence goes on from NC_089589.1 coordinate 151,167, forward strand.
AAGATTATTTTTGGCGTGTATTGGGGTTCCCTGTTCATCATTTCTTGCGAGATCTATTGGTATTTTGGTCGATCAGTCTGTGCAATCTCCACCCCAACACTATACTACATATCTCGATCTTTATTCACTTCTGTGAGGCATTTCTTGGGATTCTGCCGCACTTCAACCTCTTTAGACATTTATTTTGGTTAAAGAAGAAAGGCGACAGCGGCTCCAAGGTGGTCGGCGGCGTATATCTGTAGCTCTAGGACAGAATGGCCAGCGATTATATTAGCGTACCACTAAACACTTCCTTGAAAGGGTGGAATGCCAAGTGGTTTTACATGAAACAGAACCACCCGGCCGTCCGCTGCGACGTCCACCATACCCCGGAGAACCAAAGAAGCTGGTCGAAGAGACCAAGGAGTGTCGATATGGAGCAAGTGAAGGAGCTCCTTGACTTGATTCAAAGGGTGGAGTTGAGAGGTGAACTTGTGGCAGCAAGCTTCATAGTAAGTCGTGTCCAGCCTTGCAAGGAAAGGGCCTACCCTGCTTTTGACTATAAGGGCGATGACGATGGAACCCGGGAGAGACCTGAACGGCTGTCAAGGAAAGAAGTAATATGCCACGCCACAGAACTGTTCACCTCTAGCGCCTCATTTAGCTGGCCGAAAGAAACGAAGACCTTCAACTGTACTAACTCGCCTCCTCAGGTAACAATCTTGCCCTGCATTTTTCAATTGTCGATTCGCCAAGCAAGGAACTGACTTACTTATGCAAAGATCCATTCGCAGGACAGAGCAGTATATTTTTCTGATGTGCCGAGAGCTGAATGGCCGCCATCGGTGGAAGCCCGACCAACAGAACACCCTGAAGAAAGTTCTGTCGGTATCTCATCAGAATCCAGAGATTCGGATGTTGATCATACGGCGCGTCCCCCCCCCCCGTTATCAGAGAAATCTCGGGGAAAGCGGGCAGCGGCAGACGAGCCGGCCCGGAAGAAGAGGAAGACGGCGACGACCGTTCCCCACAAACCGGGCGGTATATCACTAGGCGGCGACCAGACTAGCTGTCCGTGGAGGGCCGTGGTGATGGAGTGGTCTGACGACGATGACAATACAGTTCCTCCTCCCCCAAGCGTGCAAACAACTTCACGTAGAACACGCATGGAGGAGCGACCAAGGGGAAGCGACGAAGTCCCCGAGCAGCAAGCGACGGGAGTCCCCGAGCATTAGACGGGGCTAAACCCGATGGTATAGGCGGAGCAAACACCAGAACAACAAGCGGAGCAGAGGCCAACTGTAGAGGAGGACAGACCTCCACCCGATGCTACGGAGGTCGACCCCACAGCCGCACCCGAGGGCTCGAACAGACCTCGCCGATTCAAAAAAGCACACCGACAGACCAAACGGTAAGTAACCTCGCATTATTATTGTTTTGCTATTTGATCTCTATTTTTTGGGCGATTAACCAAATGTTCTGACGCAGCACAAGGCACATGGAGGATCCGAAGTCACCCACCCAGACTGATAAGCAGTCTCAAGCTGATCCCGAGGCAGAGGTAGCGCCTGCCGCCCCCGTGTCAGGGTCCCCCAGTGCTCGGCGATCGGCGGAACAAACAACAACACTGTAGGTGGAACTGGAGACGGTGAGGGACCGACATCAGTAGAGGCCGGCTCGGCAACAATGCCCGAAGCAACGTCGGATAGCGTCAGACCCTCAGGAGCTGAACTGTAGTTGCCAGCGGGGCAGCAGAGTCTAGGTCGGCGAGACCAGGGGTATTCGAGGAGCTAACGGTGCCCCCTGAGTGGTCGCAAGTCATGCTCGGACCCACTGTCCGGCCATAGAGCCCCCCTACAGTGAGTCCTACTGCTGTAGAAGAGGAGGACGAGATCGAGAAGATCGTTCGTGATGAGCCTCGAACCCAATCCGTCTGGATCCTTCGCAAGCGCGGTGATGAAGTGGTAGTTATCGAGGAAGAGGACACCCCTAGAGAAATGAGGAGGCTGAAATCTGCCCTCGGCGGAGTAGTAAAACAAATCGAGGTTGATACTGAATCCTGAAAATTCTTTGTTGTCATTGTTTGTTTCCTTCTGTCATTGTCATTGTGCATTTCCAGGGGATAACTCGAACTGCCGAGCACCATTACCAGTTGATTAAGAGGATGGAGCCCCTCATTGAGGAGAACAAAAAACTCAAGGAGGCGATGAACCTTTTAGAGAAGAATATTCAAAGGGCCTAGCGCGAGCGAGACCTTGCCGAGTCCAACACGCGGGACCTAGAATACCAGAAGGGGGTCCTATCTAGACAACTGGCGACTGCGAAAGAACAACTTCAGAGCAAGTCTGAGCAGCTGATCATTGCCTCTACACAACTTAAAGATGCTTTCGAGCAATTGGAAAATCTACAAAAAGTCTCTGAGGAGAAGAGAGGTACGTTCGATCCACAAAAATGCCTCACATAGTTGGATACGATTACTTTTGTTGATGAATGACGCATTTGTAGAACAAGACATGGAGCTCGGTCAACTGCGCCAGGCCCTCGAGCAACTTCGGGAGGAGAAAACAAAGGAGACAGAGCGAGCGAACAAACTGACCAAGGAGCTGGATGGTGAGTACCCCATGGTTGGGTTTTCTACTGAGGTTAATGTCTTCCCTGATGGAACTTCAAAATACATGCAAACTACCATCGGAGGGTCAAGGCACAATTCGATGTGTTGGAGCAAGACGCCCGTACCCAGAGGAACAAATTTGACGGCGTAGTTATCAGAATAAAACCAGTGCTCAACTGCATCGAACCGGAAACTGCTCCTCATCTCGATGGCAGGCCACCTCACCCGGATATTATCATCGAAAGATGCAAGATGGCGTGGGAAAGCTTTAAGAGCTTCAACCGTGACGCTGTTGTTTCTACCGCTACCCACGCCCTTGCTGTTGTCCGATCCCACTATCCAGCCACTGACCTGGAGGCAATAGGGGGCAGGTACGCCGAAGGGCTGAGCGAAGCGGAGACCCAGTGGCTTGAAGATGAGGTGGAGGACGTGGCGAAAAAGTTGGCCGGCGATATATACCTATTCAGAGAGAATGATGGTAGTGGCGAAGCATAATGATCTCCTCGGTAGACATCATCTGTAATAGCTTGGTAGTATGGTTAGAAAGCGCGAAAGCGCAAGAAACAAATACTTATCAAATATTTGTCATTAGGTGCTTGTATATGCAATATATACAGTTTGCTTATAATTCGGCGAAATAATCTTCGAAGTTTCAAACCAGACGCGGTTATGCATAGTTCAACTAACATCCGACCAGTGGGTCTACTGCTGGTCCCTATGGCCTTGGCCAGCCCATAGTCCATAACGTCGAGCACAGAGCCCATGCACGTGTAGGAGTAACGGACATGACCCAGGAACCGCAGCCGACCACCCATGACGTAGAGCGCAGAGCCCGTGGCACATGTAGGAAAAAATTGGTGGCTGAGTCTTTTCCATAGAAAATAGAGCTGAACGTGTTTTGGTCGGCAGTTGTTAAACAAACTCAGAGATAAAGGCAACACAAGCGGCGCCCGAGCAATGTATTCTATGTTGAACTCTCGGCCTTAGCTGACCCATAATCCATAACGTCGAGCGCGGAGCCCGTAGACATGTAGGAAAAATAGGTGTGACCAAAGGACCGTAGCCGACCACCCATAACGTAGAGCGCGGAGCCCGTAGTACATGTAGGGAGAAATCGAAGACTGGGTCTTCTCCGAAGAGAACAAAAGAAAAAATGTTACTCTCCGATCAAAGAATGTTTTCGCTATATGGAAAACATGCTCTGCGATTTGTCGATTTGGAGAAAATGTTGTCGGGGTTTTGGAGAAATCGTGTTCGGTGTTTTGGAGAAATCGTGTTCAGCGTTTTGGAGAAATCATTCGGCGTTTTGGAGAAATTGTTCGGCGTTTTCGAAAAATCGTTCGGTGTTTTGGAGAAATCCGTTCGGCGTTTTGGAGATCGTTATGGAGTATTGTAATGCTCGGTGACCGTACGCGGAGATCAAAAGTTAAAGGGGAAAAAATGGAGACAAATTATGGAGACCAAAACTTTATTCATCATGGAATGGAGAGTACATATCTGGAGCATTTCAAGGGTAGAAACGTATAAGGTGCTTGATGTGCCATGAGTTTGGAACATCAATCCCATCTAAGTTACATAAGCGATAAGATCCTGGTCGGGTGACCTCTTTGACGACGTAGGGCCCTTACCAAGGGGAAGAAAGCTTGTGCAACCCTTCGGTCCTTTGTTTTCTGCGGAGAACGAGGTCGCCGACAGTGAATGAATGACCTTTTACGTTGCAGTTATAGTACCTTCGCAGAACTTATAGATACTTGGCTGTGCAGACACAGGTGATCAGGCGTTCTTTCTCGGCCCGGTCAATGTCCTCTGTCCGAACAGCCGCGGCTTGCTCTTCAACATAATTTTCCACCCTGGGTGCTAGGAAGGCAACATCTGCTGGTAGTATGGCCTCTGAGCCATAGACCAAAAAATATGGAGACACACCGGTACTACGACTAGCTTGAGTGCATAGTCCCCAGACCACAGCCGGTAGTTCTTTAAGCCATCTGCCCGGATGCTTTTCTTCTTTCTGATATAGCCTCTTTTTTAGGGCATCAAGGATCATACCATTAGCCCGCTCAACCTGGCCATTAGCTCTAGGATGAGCAACGGAAACATATTTAATGGAGATGCACCGGTCTTCACAGAAGTCCCAAAAATGATGGCTGGTAAACGTGGTTCCGAGGTCGGTGATAATGCTATTCGGGAGACCAAACCTGTGTATGATATCTTCAAAGAGGTCGACTGCTTTCTTTGCAGTAGCTGAAACGAGCGGTTTGTACTCGATCCACTTGGAGAACTTATCAATGGCGACGTATACATACCGGAAACCTCCTGGCGCTGGCTTGAAAGGCCCAATCATGTCTAGTCCCTAGCATGCGAAAGGCCAAGAAGCTGGGATGGTCTGCAGTTCCTGTGCCAGTACGTGTATTTGCTTGGCGAAGAACTGACATCCTTCATAGCACCGGATGAGGTCTTCTACGTCGGAGATGGCCGTGGGCTAGTAGAAGCCAGCTCAAAAAGCTTTACCAACCAAGTTTCTTGAGGCCGCGCGATTGCCATAGGAACCAGAATGAATTTCGTGAAGCAACTTCACTCCTTCGTCTTGAGGGATGCACTTCTGCAATATCCCTTCCTTGGCACTCTTCCTCATCAAGTTACCGTCTACCAACGCGTAGTGCTTACTTCGGTAGATTAGTCATTCAGTGTCGGTCTTGTCGGCGGGTACTTTAGAGTTGGTGAGGTACTTGATGAACTGCTCCCTCCAATCGGCGACCGACGAAGGCACCGCAAGTACCAACTACTCGGCAGGGGAACCTCCTCAACTTCCTTTTCTTCTTTAATGCATGGCACCAGGAGATCTTGCACAAAAACCCCTGGGGGAATCGGGACACGAGACGAACCTATTTTTGAGAGGTGGTCGGCTGGTTGATTTTGATCTCGTACCACGTGGTGGTACTCGATACCGTAGAACTTCCCTTCAAGCTTCCTGATTTCGGCGCAGTATGCGTCCATCTTCTCACTAGAATAGGACCAGTCTTTGTTGAGCTGGTTGATAACCAGCGTGGAGTCCCCGTAGACCATAAGTCATTTGAAGCCGAGCTCGATAGCTATTCGTAGACCATGGAGACATGCTTCGTATTCCATGGCGTTGTTGGAGGCCAGAAACTGTATCTGGAGGACATAGCAGAGCTTATCTTTGGTCGGCGTAATGAATAGAATGCCCGTGCTGGCACCACTGATGTTAAGGGCGCCGTCAAAATACATCACCCAGTGTTCAGGGCAAGTGGCGGCAATGGGTTCTTGGATCTCGGTCCACTCAACGACAAAATCAGCAAACGCCTGTGACTTAATGGTAGGTCTGCTTTTGAATTCAATGGAGTAAGTGCCAAGCTCAATAGCCCACTTAATGATGCGGCCATTGGCCTCTTTGTTGTGAAGAATGTCCCCCAGAGGGAACTCAGTAACCACATCGATCTTGTAATACTCGAAGTAGTGTCGGAGCTTTCGTGATGTAATCAGAATTGCGTATAACAGCTTCTGTACCTGAGGGTAGCGAGTTTTGGGCTCATTAAGCACCTCGTTGATGAAGTATACCAGGCATTGCACCTTGTAGGCGTGCCTGGACTCTTCGTTTTCGATGACAATAGCCGTGCTGACGACGCGAGAAGTGGCAGCGATGTAGATCAGCAGAGTTTCATCTAGCCGTGGCGCTGTCATGATCGGAGGTTTTGTTAAGAACAACTTGAGCTGCTCAAAAGCTGAGTCTACCTCCTCCGACCAAGAAAAGTGCTCGGAGGCCTTGTGGAGCTTAAAGAAAGGTAGTCCTTTTTCGCCGAGGCGTGATATGAAGCGGCTTAAAGCAGCCATGCAACCTGTAAGCTTTTGTATATCCTTGACACATGTTGGCCGTTTCATATTGGTGATGGCGGAGACCTTGTCAGGATTAGGCTCGATGCCTCAAGCACTGATGATGTAGCCCAGCAGTATACCGGATGGAACTCCAAAGATGCACTTTGAAGGGTTCAGCTTCCATCGGTACTTGTTCAGATTGGTGAAGGTTTCTTCGTGGTCGGCGATAAGGTTGTCGGCTGTCTTGGTTTTGATGACCACATCATCGATGTATGATTTGACGTTGCGGGCGATTTGCTGGTCGAGGCACATCTGAATGGCCCTTTGATAGGTAGCCCCAGCGTTCTTGAGTCCGAAGGACATAGTTTTGTAGCAGTATGCTCCGAAAGGTGTAATGAACGATGTCTTTATCTGGTCTTCTTCCTTGAGGGAGATATGATGATAGCTGGAGTAACAGTCAAGAAAAGAGAGTAGTTCGTAGCCGGTGGTAGAGTCTACAACCTCGTCTATCTGAGGCAAGCCGAAGGGGTCTTTAGGGCAGTGTTTGTTAAGATCAGTATAATCAACACACATTCTCCATTCTTTATTCTTTTTTCGAACAAGAACAGGGTTTGCTAACCAATCTGGATGATACACTTCTTTTATGAACCCAGCAGCTAAGAGCCATTTTATTTCTACCCTAATAGCCTCCTTCTTGTCTAGCGTGAATCGGTGAAGTTTCTGCTTGATCGGTTTAGCGGTCGGCGAGACATTCAAGGAGTGCTCGGTCTTCTCCCATGGTACCCCCGACATGTCTGCAGGTTTCCAAGCAAACACATCGGTGTTGGCACGTAGGAAGGAGACGAGCGCACTTTCCTATTTGGGGTCAAGGTGAGCCCCAATCTTCACGGTCTTGGAAGCATCATGAGATGTACATGCACATCACACCACAAGATGGCTCATCCTCTACCAAGAAGAAAGACAAGGACTTAGCATTCAAAGCTAGCCAAGAGAAGGGCAAAGCAAGATTTGAGTATGAGAGTTCAAGTGATGATGAAGTTGATGATGCAAGTCTTGCTCTCATGGCGAAAAGAACTGCCAAGATGCTAAAGAAGCTCAACAAGAGTGGCATCAAGTTCGATGGCAAGAAGAAGAAGTTCTTCACAAGCTCTAGAAGGAAGCCAATCTCGGAGATGGATTGCTACAATTGTGGAGAACTTGGTCATCTAGCACACCAATACACCAAGCCCAAGAAAGACAAGTTCAAGAACAAGTACAAGGGCAAGAAAGATGACTCAAGTAATGAAGAAGAAGATGAGAAGAAGAAAAACAAGCCATACAAGAAGAGAGATGGCAAGAAGAAGGACTTCCACAAGAAGAAGAAAAGTGGAAAGGCATACATCATCGGTGATTGGCTCACGGACATTGATTCATCTAGTTGCTCATCCGATGATGATAGTGACAATGAGAAGGTGGCTGCCATTGTTATTGACTCTTCATCATCTTCACCGCCACCACCGCCATCATCCTCTACACCTATGCCTTATGGCCAAGGGTGATCGCAAGGTATCAAATGATGATAGTAGTGGTGATGAACATGCTAGCAATGATGATAGCGATAGTGATGATGATGAATATGAATCACCTTCTTATGATGATCTTGTTAAATTGCTAAATTAATACACTAAGATCATTAGAAAAAGTAGAGCTAAGAATGAAAAGCTAGAAGCTAAAAATGATTCACTTTTAGCAAAATGTGATATAACGGAAAAGGCTAGTGTTGAGCTTAGAGAAGCAAATGATGCTATATCATCCAAACTCAAGGAGCTCAAATCTTCTAAGAAAGAGCTTAAAGATAAACATGATAAACTTGAGAGGATACACAATGAGCTCATCACTAGCCACAACAAGCTAAAAGAAGAATATACAACTCTAAAGATCAATCATTATAATCTTGTTATTGCTCAAGAATTCTTATCCAATGAGCCACATGATGCTACTAACGATGTTGTTAAGATTGATATAGCTACATCATGTGATGATTTGATCATTGAGAGCATTGAGCAAAGTTCTAGTAGCAAGGGCAAGCAAGTGGTTGAGGCCGATGATTATGATGAGTTTGTCAAGCTCAAGAATGACAATGAAAAGCTCAAGAAAGATCTTGAAGTGCTCACAACCACCAAGTCTATAGTGCTAGAAACTCTTGTTCATGATGATGGTTTGATCCTTGAGAATGAAAAGCTCAAAGAAGAGAACAAGAAGCTCAAGGAAGAGAAAAACAATGATGCTCTCAAGGAAGAGAACAATAAGCTCAAGTTGGAGAAAGAGCACCTCAAGGTTGGATTGAGCAAGTTCACAAGAGGCAAGCATCTTCAAAGTGAGCTACTTATGAACACTGTCATGAAGATGGATAGAAGTGGTATTGGGTACTTGGCAAACAAAGAGAAGAAGGCTCAAGCTCAACAACAACAAAGGCCAAAGACAAAGAAGTGTTTTGAGTGTGGACAAGAAGGTCACTTTGCCCATGAGTGCAAAACTCCACCACCACAACCCTTGCACAAGCATGCTAGACCTTTTGCCTTCAATACTCATTACATGCTTAGAAAGGATTCTAGTGGAAAGGTGAAAGTCATGTTCTTAGGACCTCCAAATAAGAATAGGCCTAAGAAAATTTGGGTTGCAAAGTCACTTGTTGAGAAGGTAAAGGGCCCTCAACAAGTTTGGGTTCCTAAAGCTTGATCTCTTGTGTGTAGGTGAACTACAAGACTGGTGAAAGTCATTGGGTTATTGATAGTGGTTGCACACAACATATGACCGGTGATCCTCGTATGTTCACCTCACTAGATGAAGAAGTAGATGGATAAGAAAGAATCACATTTGGAGATAATTCAAAGGGCAAGGTTAAAGGATTGGGCAAAGTGGCAATATCAAATGACCATTCTATCTCAAATGTGCTATATGTTGCTTCATTGAGCTTCAACTTGCTATCCGTTGGACAATTGTGTGATCTTGGCTTCCAATGCTTGTTTACCGAGAAGGAAGTTGTTGTATCCAAGAAGGATGATGATCAAGTGATATTCAAAGGATTTAGATACAACAACTTATATCTAGTGGACTTCACCTCCGAAGATGCTAACTTGAAGACTTGCCTATTCACCAAAACAACACTTGGGTAGCTATGGCATAGAAGACTTGCTCATGTTGGGATGAGCTCACTCAAGAAGCTAATAAAGAATGATTTGATGAGAGGGTTGAAGGATGTGAAGTTTGAGAAGGACAAGCTATGTAGTGCATGTCAAGCCAACAAGCAAGTTGCAAATACTCATCCAAAAAAAGCTTTCATGTCAACCACAAGAGTGCTAGAACTCCTTCACATGGACTTATTTAGACCAACAACATACAAGAGTTTGGGAAAAAATCTTTATTGTCTTGTGATTGTTGATGACTATTCAAGGTATACATGGGTATTCTTCCTTCAGGATAAATCCGAAGTTGCATCTTGCTTCAAGAAGTTTGCCACGAGAGCACAAAATGAATTTGAAGTGAAGCTCAAGAAGATTAGAAGTGACAATGGGAAGGAATTTGACAACACAAACATCGAAGCCTATTGTGATGAAGTTGGGATCAAGCATGAGGTCTCCACAACATATACTCCTCAACAAAATGGTATAGTTGAGAGAAAGAACCGGACATTGATCACTCTTTCAAAAACAATGCTAGATGAATACAACACCCCCAAAGCTCTATGGGTGGAAGCTATCAACACCGCATGCTATGCATCCAACCGCCTATTCCTTCAAAAGTTTCTTGGCAAGACACCTTATGAGTTGCTTAATGAGAAGAAGCCGGACGTCTCCTTCTTTAGGGTGTTTGGTTGCAAATGCTACATCTATAAGAAGCGGCAACACCTAGGGAAGTTTCAAAGATGTTGTGATATTGGTTTTCTTGTTGGTTACTCATCAAAGTCCAAAGCATATAGAGTATTTAATCATGCCACCGGCTTGGTTGAAGAAACATATGATGTGGAATTTGATGAATCTAATGGCTTCCAAGGAGCACATGAAAATCTTGATGATGTAGGTGATGAACCATTGAGGGAGGCTATGAAGAACATTCTGGTTGGAGACATCAAGCCTAAAGATGATGTGCAAGTGATTGATCCCCCTTCTTCATCAAATGTGCAACAAGATGGTGATAAAGATGGAAGAGTAGAAAATGAAGACACTCAAGTCTCCCATGAGCAAATGGTGACACAAGCACATGATGTTGATGCTCCACAACCTCCCCCTCAAATGGTCAATAGAAGAAATACACCTCTACTACAAGATCATCCACAAGATCTCATCATAGGAAGTCCATCAAAGGGTGTAATGACTCACTCACAAAAACTTGCTTCATTTATTGCTCATCACTCTTTTGTCTCTTGGTATTGAGCCTACTAAGGTAGAAGAAGCTCTTCAAGATCCGGATTGGATAAATGCCATGCATGAAGAGTTGAACAACTTCACCCGCAATGAAGTTTGGACTCTTGAAGAGCGGCCAAAAGGTGCAAGAGTCATTGGAACAAAGTGGGTGTTCCGCAACAAGCAAGATGATCAAGGCGTAGTTGTGAGGAACAAGGCAAGACTAGTTGCAAAGGGGTTCTCTCAAGTTGAAGGTTTGGATTTTGGAGAGACCTTTGCACCGGGTGCAAGACTAGAAGCCATTCGTATCCTCCTTGCATATGCATCACATTATGAAATGAAACTATATCAAATGGATGTGAAAAGTGCATTTTAAATGGCTTTATAAATGAACTAGTCTATGTTGATCAACCTCCCGAGTTTGAAGACTCTAGATATCCTAATCATGTTTATAGGTTGTCCAAGGCGTTATATGGGCTTAAGCAAGATCCAAGAGCTTAGTATGAGCGCCTTCAGGACTTCCTCATTGAGAAGGGCTTCACCATTGGGAAGGTCGACACCACACTATTCACCAAGAAGCTTGATGGGCATATCTTCATTTGTCAAGTGTATGTTGATGATATCATCTTTGGATCATCAAATAAAGATTCTTGCAAAGAGTTTGGTGAATTGATGTCGAAGGAGTTTGAGATGTCAATGATTGGAGAGCTTACATTCTTTCTTGGTTTTCAAGTCAAGCAAATGAGAGAAGGGATTTTCATCTCTTAAGAGAAATATACAAATGATCTTCTCAAGAGATTTAAGATGAATGAATGTAAGCCAATCAAGACACCAATGCCAACTAATGGACATCTCGACCTAGATGAGGGAGGTAACACGGTTGATCAAACTCTCTACCGCTTTATGATTGGTAACTTGTTGTATTTAAGGCCCGACATCATGTTTAGTGTGTGTATATGTGCTAGATTTCAAGCTAATCCTAAGGAAACTCATTTGATTGCCGTTAAAAGAATCCTTAGGTATCTTAAGCACACACCAAGCATTGGCCTTTGGTATCCCAAAGGAGCTATATTTGAATTAGTTGGCTATTCTGATTCGGATTATGCCGGTTGCAAAGTTGATAGAAAAAGCACATCCAGAGGGTGCCATTTGCTTAGTAGATCACTTGTGTCTTGGTCCTCCAAGAAACAAAATAGTGTGGCTTTGTCCACCGCCAAAGCGGAATATATTGCCGTGGGTGCTTGTTGTGCACAAATACTTTACATGAAACAAACTTTGCTAGACTATGGTGTAGTTCTAGAAAAGGTACCTCTTTTGTGCGATAATGAAAGTGCGGTAAAACTTGCGAATAATTTGGTTCAATACTCTCGCACCAAGCACATAGATATCCGCCATCACTTTCTTAGAGATCATGTTGCTAAAAATGATATATCATTAGAAGGTGTAAGGACCGAGGATCAATTGGTGGATATCTTCACTAAACCGCTAGATGAGGCAACATTTTGTAGATTGCGGAATGAGCTCAATGTTCTTGATTTTAGTAACTTCACTAAAAAATGAGCTTGTATTGTCCCTTGCATTGCATTGTAATATACAACATGTCTACCTTATGGAAATGCACGTAGGGTTTGTCTAACATGGTTAAGATAACCGCTGAAAAGCGTGTGAAGAAGCTTAACCTTGGATCAAACTTGACAAGCACCTAGATTTACTTTCAAGAATTGCATTGCATATGCATGAATGTTGCTTTGTCATTTATCTTCATTTTCCCTCTTATTGCCTATTTTCTTAAAAGGAATTATAGCCTAAGGCAAAATATTTTTGAAAAACTTGAGGGTTTGAGAGAGGTCACTCATATCAGTCCCAATTAGTGTTTATTTGGATCTTATTGGAGTTGGGACTTGATTGGGAACAGGCAGCATGAAGGACTTTGAATATTTGCTGGAAAAAGAGTGACTGAACGCTGCACCGAACTCTGATGTCTAGCGTTCGGTCAGTTCATAGGAGGTGGATTGCTGCTGAGAAGGAGTGACCGGACGCTAAAACAGTGTTCTCCCAGCGTTCGGTCAGATGGCGATCCAGCGTCCGGTGAAGCGAAGAAGACGATGTCAGGATCAACCAGACTCTGGCTGTGTCCGGTCATGATTCCAGGGGTTTTGACCTCTCTGGAATCGATCGGACGCTGGATGGCAGCGTCCGGTCGCTGCCACCGGAGCATCCGGTCAGTAGGATATGTGCGTTTTCTGGACTACTTCTCCATTTCCTTTTCTATCTCACGGGAGACCCCATATAACATAGCGCCGCCTTGATCTACCCTGCATCGACATCACATCCACGACGAACCCTAGCTATCGCCTCCACAAGCTCGCTGTGCCATCTTCCAGCGCCACCTCCTGTGCCTCGCCGCCTACTATAACGCCATGCCCGTGCCATCCGCGCCTGCGCCTTCGTAGCTCGCCCGGGTAGCTCCCGCGCTGTCGCCGCCCGTGCAACTCCAGCGCCTCTGCCACGCCATCCTCTACTGAGCTCGTGCACCACCGCGCTGCCGCAGCTCGCCCACGCCCTACTCCAGCACCATTGTGCCCTAGCGCCCGCATTGCAACCTCGCCGGAGACCACAATCTCCATCCAGTGCCACCGTCTAGCGCCTCAGAGCTATCGTCGTAACCCTAATCTCTAGTTGCCGACCCAGTGGTTCCCCAATCTATTCCTCTTCTCGTCATTTCGCCGGTTCATCAGGTAGCAAGCCCTCGTCTCCAATTTCATTCCTAATTGCTTGTTTTCTTAGGGTTTCACATCTCTAGATATATATTGTATTTATTTGTATATCCTATCTATTCTATCGTGCAGTGAGTCGGTGCCATTGAGGTCCTATTTGTAGTTGTCAGTCAACTTAGGGCCAAGCTCACGAGTATGGATCGAGGCCAAGCCTTGGAAGTGACAGTCGACAGTTGATCTTTGTTAGTGGTAGTTGTTCTTTTCAGATCCATCAGATGGCTCGTGTCAAGAATGTCGGAGGTGGTCCAGGTGATGAGGATCCGAGACCCCCACCTCGCCAGCCTACAGATGCAAAAGGCAAGGTGATAAAGAAGCTAGCATCGAGGAAGTGCAAGTAACCTGATGCAGATACATCGAGAGCAGCTGTAGTTGTAGAGGCCACAGAGCGCGCAGAGAGAGGAGGTGCTCAGAGTGGTGTTGTTATTGCAGATCAGTTCTCTCCATCTACGAGGGCTGCACTTGAGCAGGTTGAGCGCCGTCATGGTGGTCTAGCTAGGACTCTCATGATTGGAGGACAGCGTATCACTATTGATGAGAGTCAGTCTCAGGGGGAGCCTCAGCAGTAGCCACAGCCAGCAGAATAGATTCAGGAGGGAGAGCAGGCCGAGGAGACAGAGCAGGCACCTTAGCCATAGCTTCGCCGCTCTGGTCGTACCCGTGCTCTAGTTACACCGAGGTTAGAGACACAGCAGAGGGGTTCTCGTCCACCGCCTAGACCACAGGGTCTGCCTCTAGTGACTCACTTAGATTTGAGGGCAACCACGACCAAGCAGGTTCAGCAGCTCAGATTTGTGGAATTTGAGCAGTGGTTTTTGCTAAGGCGGGATGAGCGTGCTTTAGAGGGCTTCTACACACCACTGCAGGAAGATTTTTATAATGCATATCTTAACAGTGGGGTAGTATTCAGATCTCAGAGGGTGTGCAACATTGAGACCATTGTAGCTGCAGTTGGAGAGCATATTCGCCCTTACCTAGCTTTCTAGCCAGGGCTGACAGATTTACTTAGACGGACAGGCTTATATGTTCCAACTTGGGTCCATCAGTTCGATGCTACACTCTGGATTGACCCGCAGCATAGATTTATGCACTTTGCATTCAGAGGCAGAGATTATAGGCTGATGAGCACTAGGGTCAGAGAGATACTCAGGTTTCAGGAGCAGCCAGTCCAACTACATGAGGTTTGCTATGGATAGACAGTGCCTCCCAGACGCCCACATGGCGGTATGGTGCCCCTATAGATCTGGTCTGCCATTACTTTACAGAGCCTTTCGGTGAGGGGTCATGCAGGACACCCAGCGTTCTCACTCCTATAGCTAGAATGCTGGATGCTATTATGAGGAGGACCCTACTTCCGAGGATGGGGTATCGCGAGGGCTTGACTCGCATATAGTTATGGCTTCTTAACTCTCTGATGTAGCAGACGGTATTTGATATTTGGGATCTCCTTCTATTAGAGATGGAGGATACTATTGCAGAGGGGTTCAGAGGTCATCGACTGTTGCCCTATGCCCACTGGATCACTTTTCTTATTCACATGGTAGTTACAGTGAGGCCACCGGAGATGCTAGCAGAGTATAGTGGCGCTACTATAGAGTTCCCTGCATATAACATGACTCAGATGACCCGACATAGTGCAGCAAGGACACCTAGCCAGCCGAGCCGATGTCCAGAGGTGCCAGAGACTACAGCTCAGCAGGATGAGACCATTAGGGGCATAGCAGCTATTGAGGAGGAGTAGCTTGATGCTCAGTAGGAGGGGATGGTCGAGAGCGACCCCAGTGATAGCTCAGATGAGGACTACCGGGACATTCCTCAGATGCCTGCACGACGACATGACCATGAGGCTGGTAGCTCCAATTTAGCTCCACCTGCACCGCAGACAGACCCCACTCTACTTGCCATACTTGAGCGGATGAGGCAGGATCAGGCTCGCTAGGCTCAGGAGACCGCTGCTACTTTCACACAGTTCTAGACTAGGCAGGATGAGTTCCAGTGACAGCAGCAGGCTATACAGTAGCATCAGTAGGCCATGCATCTGTAGCAGCTCCTCATGCAGCAGCAGCTTCTCAGATTTATGCAGCATGTAGTGACAGCTATTGGGGCTCCACCGCCACAGCCTTCGCCCCAGCTTGGTCAGCCTGCCACCACTTCTATGACTCCAGCTTTATAGCCTAGCGTGCTTCAGAGTCAGGGACAATCACCTGCACAGTTTGCTTCACCTATAGAGCAGGTGTCCCAATGGTTTGCCTCGCCAGTGTTAGCACCGCAGTTCACATCTCTACAGACAGGCTTCACACCGGCTCAGACTTCCTCACTGATAGTGCCAGATACCTCAGTCTCTAGGAGCCTTGGTGCTTCCTTCAGTGAGTTGATAGGACAGCCTACTCCACCATATCTACATGTCCCAGGTCCTTCTATAGTTGCACCTATTACCGGGACTACAGAGACGCTCCCTTCGTTAGTGGCATCATCAGAGCCGGCTGCTACAATCATACCTGCATAGTCTACAGTAGCTCCAGTTGTTGATCCGACCAGACCGCTTTAGCGTCGCTTCTAGCTACAGAGGGTTAGACTGCTCAGAGTTTAGGGTCAGATGATGATGGCACACAGTTTCAGCTCGCCCCTCGTACCTCAATGCTCGACTCATCCGTTGTAGTCCCACCGACCGACCCTTAGGTTTTGGTGTTTGACACCAAAGGGGGAGAGGGATCGAGTATGTTAGTCTTAGGGGGAGCTTAGTTTACTTAGTAGCTTATCTATTACATTTGGTTTTTATGTGTGATACACTATTATGCATTCGTGTGTTTACTTTTATGCATCAAACTATATTTATGTGATAGTGATATCTACGTGATCGTGATATATGACATGTGTGCTCTCTACATTAAATTATTTATATGTCATATCACTTGTGCTATGCTCATTTGCTTTGCTTCTGTGTTTTACTCTGATGCAAATGAGCTTTATTACTTGTACTTATGCTTATTTCATATCTTTTGAGTACATTATGTTGGCTTGGGTCATATAAGCTTGCCTAACTCTTTTGTTCTCATTGTCAAAAGCTTATATGAACCAAGCAAGTTAAAAACCTCATCTCTTTCACATACTTGAGGTGGTATTGTCATCAATCACCAAAAAGGGGGAGATTGAAAGCATCTAGGCCCCTAGTTGGGTTTTGGTGATTAATGACAATACATGATTACTATGACTAATGTGTGTTTTGTAGAGGCAATTAAGTTAGGTCATGGTAATGGAGATCGTTTGGGCAATCATGGTTGTCATGCCCCTACGATGGAAATCGTTTCGGTTTTCAAAGGATGGACGACAAGGTTAGGGATGGACTAGTTCTAAGTGTCGTTTGGTGTTGAGGAGACACTTAGAGTAGTTTAGGACTTTGTTTTTCCTTTGGCCATACTATTAAGGGGGGTATGGATGGGTAGCTTGACCTAGGTGAGTCTAGTGAGTTAGGTGTGGTGCACACTTGCTAAATCTAGCACTAGGTAGCTCCAAAATAGCCCTTAGATCCATTGGAGCAAACTTCATTCACGTATAATTGAGAGTTGGAAGTGAATGGAGGGTCAAATACTGACCGGACGCTAGCTTTGGTGTGACCAGATGCTAGCGCAGAGTCCGATCAGTTCATTTGATCAAGGTGAAGTCATCTGGAAGTGACCGGACGCTGAGAGGTGAGTGACCGGACATTGAGGGCCAGCGTCCGGTCGACTCCAGTAAGGTCCTAGAGAGGGAGAATCCTGATCGGACGCGTCCGGTCAGTGCTGACCGAATGCTGGTCAGGTTCCGGCTACTGACCGGACGTTGAGCAGCATGTGACCGGATGCTAGGGGTCTAGTGTCTGGTCAACATCAGTAAGGTTCTAGTGAGGGGAAACCGTGACCGGATGCGTCTGGTCAGTGTTGACCGGACGCTGTCCAGCGTCCGATCACCACTTAAACGTTGGAAGTCGAGGAGAACTGACCGGAGCGTCCGGTCAACATGACCGGAGCGTCCGATCACCCCGCAGAGGCACATAACGGTTCGTTTTTCAGCCAGTGTTATAAATACTTCCTCCATTCATGTGTGGGGGTACTTTTGCTCATTCCAACAGCTGAGAAACACCTTTGAGAGTGCCAAGAAGAGCAAGGTCCTAGTGAGGTGATTGAGATTTGAGAATCCCAAAGAGAGCCCTCATTAGTGAGATCAAGAGTAGCAAAGTGTGCATCCACCCTTCTCATTAGGCTTGTCGTGATCAAGTGAGAGTTCGTACTTGTTACTCTTGGTGATCGCCATCACCTAGACGACTTGGTGGAGATTGGGAGCTTGGTGATCATTCGGCAGAGCTTGTGGATGACCCAACTCAAGTTGTGAGCAGTTGTGGGTGATTCACCACGATGGAGTGTCGAAGAATCAACCCGTAGAGAGTACTTGATCCTTGCACGGATCAAGGGGGAGCTACACCCTTACGCGGGTGCTCCAAGAAGGACTAGTGGGGAGTGGTGACTCTCCGATACCTCGGCAAAACATCATCGCGTTCCTCCTTCTCTCTTTACTTTGAGCATTTACTTTGCGCAATTCAATTCTTGTCATTTACATTCATAGAATTGCCATGCTAGAGTAGGATTGGAACATAGGTGTCGAGGACCTAACACCGGGGTACCCTAGGAGGTGGAACCAATAACCATCAAATGTTAAAAACTTCTGGACAGACAAGGGCGCCGCTACGTTCCTTGCCCGAATGATGGGAGTTTGGTTCTGCCTCGCCCGATGCCTTTGGGCTAGCTCCACCTCGCCCGAGGGTTAAGGGCTAGTCTCCACCTCACCTGATGCCTTTGGGCCAGCTCCGCCTCACCCGAGGGCTGTGGGATAGACTTCGCCTCGCCCGACCCCCAAGGGACGGGCTCGGTCTCGCCTGAGGGATAAGGACTGGTCTCCGCCTCGCCCGACGACCGAGGATGAACCTCGCCTCACTCGATGCCTAAGGACTGGTTTCGTCTTGCCTGACAACCTCTCCCCATTCCCTCATGATGATAGGTATAGGGCAGGACAAGACATGCAGGTCAACCGCGGCTTCAAGGACCATACCCTGCGCCCCGACAGGAAAAGTACTGTCAAGGAACGATGGGATGGGTGCTTTAGACCCTTCCGGGCGTAGCAGAGCCTAAAGAGTGTTGCAGGTGCGTGCTCTTCGCCCTATAGAGTTGTAGGCGGCGCCTTTAGCTCTGGAACACGGAACCCGACGAAGATATGCGACAACCACTATGGTCCAGGAAAGGACTCTCATCCTCCACAAATGACGGGTGTTTGGTCACCATGTTATGATCACAGGGGAGTGGCGTCTGCTTCCTAGCCCCTCGGGTCCACCAGATCGGAGAGCTCGCTTCAGCCTTTGGACGCCCTCTCCAATCGGAAGACCTTGCCCACAGCGCTACTCCAGACCCCAACCCTGCATCCCTCTGACAGAGACTTATTAGAACCATAAGGCGTGCAGAGCAAGGCTGGGCAAGGCTCGTAAGTCAAAACCACTATACCACAGTCCATACCCTACGTGGGGCAGTACTCTGTAGCCATCCTGACATTCTATAGAGGCATCAACAGTATTATAGGCGCTTATCATCCTTTCGCACCCACCATAATGGACAACAAGGCTGGGTAGACGTGAACAACAAGGCTAGGTAGCGTACGCACCCTAGCCCTCTCACTTGTAAAGCCGTCCCCTTCATCTATAAAAGGGGATGCGCTTCCTCCAACAAAGGGACCGACTTTTGACGGCACAACACACAACACACATAGTCAAGCTGCTACCAAGCTCTTGGCCTCCTTTCGACCCTTCCATCAGAGACTTGGGACCAGTCCCTCTCTTGATTGTTTGTACCCCCTACTACGAACCATTTTTTGGTGCTAATAACACGAGCAGCAACAGACTGGACGTAGGGACATTCGGCCCGAACCAGTATAAACCTTGTATCCTTTAGCGCACCATCCGGGCCTAATGCACATCACTATAAATTTACTTGCCGGTGCTTGTACGAAACACTGACAGTTGGCGCGCCAGGTAGGGGCCTTTGCGCATTCCAAATCAGGCCTCGGATGGCCACCCACACAATTAGCTAGGTCCCAGGCGCACACGTGCATTTCGGTGACCTAGATTTCATCGTCACACTAGGAGGAGAGCTGGCGCTGGCCCACATAGCCGTGCAGTCTCTCCCTTCCATCAACCTTAGCCACCAGAGGCTTGAGGGCTAGCCGAGCGACTCCCTTGGACCCCAGTTATCCAGGGAGGCCCCGTGCTGCATCACCCTATTTTCGGAAGGCCCCGTACGGAGCGCCCCGACAACGTTTCCATTCGGTCTCCGCAACGCCGCGGCGACCGCTGGCC
Source organism: Miscanthus floridulus (assembly GCF_019320115.1). Taxonomy (NCBI): domain Eukaryota; kingdom Viridiplantae; phylum Streptophyta; class Magnoliopsida; order Poales; family Poaceae; genus Miscanthus; species Miscanthus floridulus. Next base: position 171,120 of record NC_089589.1, read on the forward strand.
ACCTTCTGGCACTACGCATGGTTCAGCCGCCCACGGACAGCGAGTTCGTGGGGACAATTGAACCTGATATAGAGACTCTCCACAGGCTCCTCATGGAGGAGCCAGGATCATTCTCCAGCTCTGACTCTAGCAGGGGGAGCCATCACCCTTCCCGGGAATGCTTCATGGCGTAAACCCCTGAGGGGCACGTCGAAAGCGTCTCTGGGGAAGAGGCTACCCCGACAAGCAACCCTGGCAGTAGGTCCGAGGAGGAGGCGGCGGCCCCATCTCGCCTAAGGATGGAGCAGCTAAGGGCCTGCAAGCTGGAGATCGATGAGGTCGGGCAAGGGCTCGTCCGGGAGTACGCGGACATCAATCACGAGATTGATCGCCGCATAGATGGGAGGCGTGCGCGCACCGCGACCCGAACCGTACACTAGAGGATCCTCACCGATGATGGGACCCTCCCTCACTTCGCTCAGGCAAACCAAAACATCGCTGCAGCGATGGCCTTGCTGCACGGCCTTCCGGAGGCCGCGATGTCCGAGGATCGCTGTGCCCACCGAGAAATTCGCATGTTGCTCGAGCGTGCGGCGGCGCAGCAGGCAGAAAGCTCATTGTCCCGATGACGCGAGCCCGATGCCAGCCAGTGCACGCCCTCAGTGCACCCCACCAAGGACGCATCCATTCACCAGACACCGCCAGGCGGTAGGCAGCCCTCTGCCGTCCCGGTACATCAACGTCTCAGCCACGACCACGACGTGCGCAGCACCATCGACGCCCGCAGGCGCACCCACGGCAACATAGGAGAGGCAGCCCACCATGGCTACCATCCTTGATGTGGCGGACGCTATGACAGCGGCGAGGACCAAAGCCCGAGCCCTGGCCTGCCAGGCCCTCAGGCCTTCGACCGACACATCCTCAACGCTACGTTCCCATCAAGGTACCGACCGCCAACCAACATCCCTAAATATTATGGGGAAACAAACCCTGGGCTTTGGCTCGAAGACTATCGGCTTGCATGTCAGGCCGATGGTGCGAGTGATGATGATTTCATTATTCGCAATCTCCCACTATTCTTGGCTGATTCGGCACGAGCATGGTTGGAGCACCTACCATCCAACACCATTCAAAGTTAGGCGGGTCTTACAGAGATCTTCGTGGGCAACTTCCAGGGCATGTACAAATGCCTTGGAAACCCATGGGACCTCAAGAACTGCCGCCAGAAGGCCGATGAAACCCTCCGTGGGTACATTTGGCGATTCTCTCGGTAGTGCACCAACTGGGGCGTAGGGGCCCATGGACCACCAAGGAACTCCTGGACATCGCCACCAGCCATGCCTCAGGAGAGGAGGCGATCGGAGCCATCTTCGACCGCCCCGACGGCAAGGCGAGACGGGATGAGGATGCCAGCGAAGGCGCCTCCAACCGTCCCGCCAAAAGAAAGAATAAGAAGCAACGGCGCGACAACTCGCTCGTGGCCGCTGTCGACCGCAAGGGTGGCCGGAAGCCCGCGGAGGGCACTCCGAACCACTTTGAAAAAATGCTCGAGGGGCCATGCCCAAACCACGCTTTCCCGGCCAAGCATCTATACAAGGATTGTGGCCTCATGCGCAAATACTTGTCCGGGGGCCTCAATAAAGGGGAGCAGGGGAAGGAACCTGCCCCCACCACAGACGACGCAGAGGAGAAGGACGACGCCTTCCCAACGCCGAATGGCGCCCTCATGATCTTCAGAGGATCAACGTCCTACGACTCCAAGCGTCGCCAGAAGGCCGCAAGCCGCGAGGTCTATACGGCTGGACCGGCCATGCCTGCCTTCCTTCGGTGGTCAGAATCCGCCATAACCTTCAACCGGACCGACCATTCGGATGCCGTCCCACACCCGAGAAGGTACCTGCTTGTCATCGACCCGATTGTCGACCCAAAGTGGCTCACAAAAGTACTGATGGATGGATGCAGCGGCCTCAACATCATGTACGCCAAGACGCTCGATGAGATGGGCATCGACCGAACGAACCTCCGCCCCATCCGAGCACCTTTCCATGGCGTCGTGCCTGGTAGGTAGGTCATACCACTGGGGCAGATCGATCTGCCCATCACTTTTGGGGATCAGTCCAATTACAGGACTGAGACCCTTACTTTCGACGTTGTAGGGTTCCCCGGAACCTTCCACGCCATCCTCGGACGTCCATGCTACGCGAAGTTCATGGCTGTCCCCAACTATACATACCTCAAGCTGAAGATGCCGAGCCCCCATGGGGTCATCACCATCGGCACCTCCTTCCGTCGCACCTATGAGTGCAAAGTCGAATGCTGCGGACATGCCTTAGTAGTCGTCGCCTCCGAAGAGCTCGCCACCCTCAGGGAGGAGGTCATTGAAGAAACACCCGACACAAAGAGGTCATCCGAATCGTTCGAATCAGCGGAAGGGTCCAAGGAGGTCCTCGTGGACCCTAGCAACTCCGAGGGCAAAAAAGTCCGCATCGGAACCGCACTCTCCCCCGAATAGGAAAGCGCGCTCATCGACTTCCTCCGCGATAACAAAGACGTCTTTGCGTGGAAACCCTCGGATATGCCAGGCATCCCGAGGGAGGTCGTCGAGCATACCCTAAAAATCCTCCCAAGCTCTAGGCCAGTGAAGCAATGCCTACGCTGCTTTGACGAGGAAAAACGCAGGGCCATCGGTGAAGAGATAGCAAAACTGTTGGCTGCTAGGTTCATTAGGGAAGTATACCACATAGAGTGGCTAGCAAATCCCATTCTTGTGCGGAAGAAGAGCGGGAAATGGAGGATGTGTGTCGACTACACGGGCCTCAACAAGGCGTGCCCAAAGGACCAGTTTCCTTTGCCACGCATAGACCAAATAGTTGATTCCACCTTAGGATGTGAAACCCTCTGCTTCCTTGACGCATACTCCGGTTACCACCAGATCGCGATGAAAGAGTTCGACCAGCTCGCGACGTCTTTTATCACCCCTGTTGGATCGTTCTGCTACATTTCAATGCCGTTCGATCTAAAGAACGCTGGGGCAACTTACCAGCTGTGGTAGAACCTCCTAAGAAATCGGGCCCATGTGCACCTATCGTTGTCTTAACAGACCTCTGATAGCGTACACGAGTTCCCAACAACTTAACAGGTCTGTCGGGTGTCCTCGGGAAACCTGAATCATCCACGAATCTTTTTCGAACAGGATCCCAATCACAGACATTGCAGATTACAACAGTTTATTCAAATATATACATCAGAGTAAAAGATAGCGGAAGTCTTACGATAACATAGTTTACAAACCAGTTGTTTCAAACGTACAAAACATAAGTGTCATACAACCATAGTAGCGGGATAATATTACATTAACATTATTTATCATACAAACTAGTGCCTTGTCCAAAGGCCATTCATTATTCCTCATCGTCATCGACTTCAAACACAGACATGCAGCAGGGACCAAAACAAGCCTGCGCATGCGACTCACCTACAACAAGGGTTAACAAACCCTGAGTACAAAAGTACTCAATAAGACTGACCCAACGTAAAAGGGGGTGAAAGACTTTAGAGATGCAGGTGTTGGGGCAAGGTAAGGATGTAGCAAGATTCAAAAGTTCTTTGCCAAAAGCTTACTATTCTTGATCCTATTTTCAAGTTTTTCCCTTAAGTCTTCTTGGTTCATTATCTCAAACTAAGTGTTCATATCCCATGTTCCAATCCTTCTCATTCCATTCCTTTTCTCAAATTTTAGTAATTCACCAGTCCTGCATTGCTTCTGTAATGAATCAAGTCTCCATATCCATGGAGCATCGGCAATTCGAATTGATTGAAGTCCCAGCTGGGGATTCCTTATCACACGACATATGTAGAACTTAATCTTGCATATATCAACCTCGCTACCGGATCCTCCTATACTAAGCCATCTCCACGCCACCCGAGAGCACAGCATACCTCAAATCCGGCCACATTCCAGCCACGAGGGTACACGCTACTCCCGCCATCTCTCCACTCCCAGTGCGTGGGCATTTGTCTTAGTATCGGATGATCTGGTAGCGAGGTTGATATATGCAAGATTAAGTTCTACATATGTCGTGTGATAAGGAATCCCCAGCTGGGACTTGAATAAATTCGAATTGCCGATGCTCCGCGGATATGGAGACTCGATTCATTACAGAAGCAATGCAGGACTGGTGAATTACTAAAATTTGAGAAAAGGAATGGAATGAGAAGGATTGGAACATGGGATATGAACACTTAGTTTGAGATAATGAACCAAGAAGACTTAAGGTAAAAACTTGAAAATAGGATCAAGAATAGTAAGCTTTTGGCAAAGAACTTTTGAATCTTGCTACATCCTTACCTTGCCCCAACACCTACATCTCTAAAGTCTTTCACCCCCTTTTACGTCGGGTCAGTCTTGTTGAGTACTTTTGTACTCAGGGTTTGTTAACCCTTGTTGCAGGTGAGTCGCATGCGCAGGCTTGTTTTGGTCCCTGCTGGCAGAACCTCCTAAGAAATCGGGCCCACGTGCACCTATCGTTGTCTTAACAGACCTCTGATAGCGTACATGAGTTCCCAACAACTTAACAGGTCTGTCGGGTGTCCTCGGGAAACCCGAATCATCCACGAATCTTTTTCAAACAGGATCCCAATCACAGACATTGCAGATTACAACAGTTTATTCAAATATATACATCAAAGTAAAATATAGCAGAAGTCTTAAGATAACATAGTTTACAAAACCAGTTGTTTCAAACTTACAAAACCATAAGTGTCATACACCCATAGTAGCGGGATAATATTACATTAACATTATTTATCATACAAACTAGTGCCTTGTCCAAAGGCCATTCATCATTCCTCATCGTCATTGACTTCAAACACTGACATGCAGCAGGGACCAAAACAAGCCTGCGCATGCGACTCACCTACAACAAGGGTTAACAAACCCTGAGTACAAAAGTACTCAACAAGACTGACCCGACGTAAAAGGGGGTGAAAGACTTTAGAGATGTAGGAGTTGGGGCAAGGTAAGGATGTAGCAAGATTCAAAAGTTCTTTGCCAAAAGCTTACTATTCTTGATCCTATTTTCAAGTTTTTACCTTAAGTCTTCTTGGTTCATTATCTCATACTAAGTGTTCATATCCCATGTTCCAATCCTTCTCATTCCATTCCTTTTCTCAAGTTTTAGTAATTCACCAGTCCTGCATTGCTTCTGTAATGAATCGAGTCTCCATATCCACGGAGCACCGGCAATTCGAATTGATTCAAGTCCCAGCTGGGGATTCCTTATCACACGACATATATAGAACTTAATCTTGCATATATCAACCTCGCTATTGGATCCTCCTATACTAAGCCGTCTCCACGCCACCTGAGAGCACAGCACACCTCAAATCCAGCCACATTCCAGCCATGAGGGTACACGATACTCCCGCCATCTCTCCACTCCCAGTGCGTGGGCATTCATCTTAGTATCGGATTAGCCGAAGTAGGCTTACCAGAGTATGTGACCAGTACTACAAAGTGTCTCGTTCAGAAGATCCACAATGAGTGGCCTTTAAGCGACATAGTCGGCAACATTACCCAACATTCAAGATAAGTCACCCGACTAGTCTCTAGTTCATTCTATCTTCTTTCTTTGTTTGGCCAGTATGCCATCTTTGATTGTATCGAAACTTTTACTTTGAAAGCCTACCATAAAGCATACTAAGCATTCTACGCCTTTGTAAATGAAATCATCTTCAAGGATGGTAAACAATTAATAAGGTAGGCAATGCATCAAGTAGGTAACATTTGAATAAATCAACTTAATGCAATAGGTAACATAGGTGATAAACTTTTCAAAGTAAACAAGGTAATGGTTTAATGCATAAACCGGGGCTTGCCTTCGTTGACGATCTCGGGTTCCGGATCAGTACCACAAATATCGAATCCCGAGACAACCGGGGATCCTTCCACAACTTGCTCAACTAGGATCGGTTCACTCTCGGATTCTACATGAAATAATAACATATGCTTCAACATGATGATAATGTAAACATGATGCTTTCATGGTGCATGAAATATAATAACACCTTGAATACAACTGTCCTTCACAGTACAGTTGCAAGCCAACAAAACCAACTTGCAATTCTACCATCAAGGACCACACAAGTGACTTGACCAAATTGATCTTGAAACCCTACTGGTCACAAAACATGACCAAAACAAGATCAAACTCTAACCTAACACTTAGGGTTTGCTTTTATTCATTTTTGAATTAATTTGGAAATAAGCCAAAAAATGAAATTGTTCCAAATGACCTCAAAATTTTATGTAAGCTTCCTCATGACAAATTAGTGTACCAAAACAAATTTCATAATTTTTGGAGTTGTACAGTGGCCTACAAAAATCATGGAAATTACATTTATAAATTAATTGAGCAATTTTTATCACATTAAAAAAGAACTGTAAATCAATATTTCATATTTTTCCTAAATAGTATTCATCACAAAGAGGTCACACAAAAATTTTCATAATTTTTGGAGCTCTAAATAAATCTACACAAAAATAACAAAAGCAGGCACTATTCATCCATTTCTAAAAATAGAAAAATTCCATTTGAACTACACAGTCGCTGACATACGGGACCCACTTGTCATCCCTAACCTTCGGCTTTGACCGCGGCGATGACGGCGCTCACCGGCGCTAACTCACCGACGGTGAGTCTAACGGCGAAGGCAAAGGCACCACGGTGATCACTACGACAAGGCGCAATGATTGGTGGCACAACCGAGACCCTACGCGGTCAGAACCGAGCACTACACTGGCCATGGCGGACGCGGTGGCACGGCAGCGCTACGCCGGCGAAACAAGGTTGGTAGAGATCAAACAAAAGGCTTAGAAAGGATCAGCAGCTCACCCCGAATGTGTTGAAGCAAAGAACGAGACCGGAGGAGCTATGGTGACGCGGGTCGACGGTGACAGCGGTCACGGCGGAGCAGACTTCGTCGACGACGGTGTTCCGGCGACTGCAGTGGGCAAAATGACCAAGGAAGAATGGATTAAGTACCACAGCATCGAGACGAAGCTATAGAGACAACAAGCAAGGGCAATGGCTCACCGGATGACGCTAGCCGTGGTGAAACGGCACTTCGGGTGAGGTCGCCGGCCGCGAGGAAGAAGGGTCGCTAGCGGTGGTTCTCGGTGGACTCAGACAACCACAGTTGGTGGGATGGGTTCGCAAGGAGGAGACGGAGCTGGAACACTGCTTTGCTGAGACTGTCTTGCGCAGAGGAGGCGAGGGGGAGCTCGCCAGAGCTAAGGCGGCGGCGTCGGGAAACAGAGGAGAGAAAGGAAAGCTGATAACGTCATCGGAGCTTTATAGCGCGGCCAGGAGAGCGAGGGAATGACACACAGTGTGCATCCCATGCCAGCGCGAAGCCAAGGGTGGCCACGGGCACGCCTAGAAGGCCGAAGAAAGGACGCCGGCGGTGGGGCGGTGGCGCTCTGTTGTCAACGGATTTTTTGAAATATTTACAGAATCGCCACTGAGTTCATTTTACAAATTACTCCCAAATTTTATATGTAAACTTTAAAAACTTTGAATACCAAAGTTGATCCGTATAAAATAATCTTCAACTTTGTTTTTTGTCATACCCCCAAATTCCAAATGGATTTTGAAATAGATAGAAGGGGCAAAAAGGACTTTTATGATTTGAATTTGAATTCAAATTTGATTTGTTTACCTTTTTACTTAACTATGCTTTTTGACCAGTCACATGGCCCATTAGGGCTATTTGAGTCAATTGACACATGGTCTCACATGATCACATGAAATTTGACCCTTGTGGTCATGATCTTTATTTAGAGTTTTGAATCACATTACATCACATAAAATAACAACTTATGAAATAAAGCTTATTTAGTGAATGCATTCAAAATTTTCTACTTTATGAATGCTTTGCAATGCATATGATGACATGTCAAGTTTTAGTACTAGGTCAAACACCAAAGGTGTTACACTTGTGTTGTATGCTCAACTGCTCTGAGGACCTCATCGGGCGGACCGTTGAGGCCTACGTCGACGACATCGTAGTTAAGTTCAAACGGGCTGACCACCTTGTCGCCGACCTCGAACGAACCTTTGCGAAACTCTGGGCAAACAGCATCAAACTCAATCCCAAAAAATGTGTTTTCAGGGTCTCGAGGGGCATGCTGCTCGGCTTCATTGTCTCTGAGCGCGGCATCGAAGCCAACCCAGAGAAGATCTCAACCATCACAAGGATGGGCCCGATCCAAAACATAAAGGGGGTTCAGCGGATCACAGGGTGCCTTGCCGCCCTCAGCCAATTCATTTCATGCCTCGGCGAATGAGGACTCCCCCTTTATTGACTCCTAAAGAAATCCGACCGCTTCGAGTGGACAGCCGAGGCTCAGGAGGCGCTTGACATGGTTAAGCAATTTCTAACTAAACCCCCGGTCCTGGTCCCTCCAAGCAACGGAGAATCCCACCTCCTATATATAGCGGCCACCACGCAAGTGGTTAGCGCCGCCTTAGTAGTAGAGCGGGAAGAAGAGGGGCATGCCTTCAAAGTACAGCACCCTATATATTTCATCAGCGAAGTGCTATCCGACTCCAAAACCCGTTATTCCCAAATCCAGAAACTCCTCTACACCGTCCTCATCACCAAGAGGAAGTTACGCCACTACTTCGAGTCACACCCTGTGACAGTCATGACGTTGTTCCCCCTCGGCGAGGTTGTTCATAGCTAGGATGCCACAGGAAGAACCGCAAAGTGGGCACTCGAGCTGATGGATCAGGGCATTACTTATGCCCCCTGAACAACGATCAAATCCTAGGTGCTGGCTGACTTCATCGTGGAGTCGACCGAGGTCCAGATGCCACCAGCAGTCATCGATCAAGAGTACTGGACGATGTACTTCGACGGATCGCTGATGAAAAAGGGTGCTGGCGTGGGACTAGTCTTTGTATCTCCCCTCGGGGTCCGCATGAGGTACATGGTTCGGCTCTATTTCCCCTCATCAAACAATATCGCCGAATATGAAGCGCTCATCAATGGCCTACGAATCACCATCGAGCTGGGAATCTGACGCCTCGACATCAGGGGCAACTCCCAGCTGGTCGTCAACCAGGTCATGAAGGAGTCAAGCTGCCACGACGCCAAGATGGAGGCATACTGCCAAGAAGTCCGACGGCTGGAGGACAGATTCGATGGCCTCGAACTCAATCACATCCCAAGGCGCCTCAACGAAGCAGCCGACGCGCTCGCGAAAGCAGCATCCACCCGAGAGCCAGTACCGACAGGTGTCTTCGCCAGCGATCAATACAAGCCCTCGGTGCGCTACAAGGGGTCAGAACGAGCCGACGATGGCCCACCTGATCCGGCCCTGGGGGCCAACTTGCCGACTGCTCCACCCGACCCTAAGGTCATGGAGCTTGAAGAGGATCCAGCAGCAGAGTTTGACCCTCCCAACGACTGGAGAACGCTTTACCTCGACTACCTCCTCCGCGACACACTACCAGCAGACAAGACGGAAGCCCAATGGCTCGCACATCGCGCCAAGTCCTTCGTTCTTGTAGAAGGCGAACTCTACAAATGAAGCCACGCTAGGATCCTACAACTCTGTATCCCTAGCGAACAGGGAAAACTTCTGCTAAGCGATATCCACGGTGGGGTCTACAGGCACCATGCCGTGCCAAGGACCTTAGTTGGGAATGCATTCTGATAGGGCTTCTACTGGCCCACCGTAGTAGCCGACGCCGAGCAAATTGTACGCGCCTGTGAAGGGTGTCAGTACTATGCTCGGCAGACTCACCTCTCGGCCTAGGTGCTCCAGATGATCCCCATCACATGGCCCTTTGCGGTCTGGGGGCTCGACCTGGTTGGGCCACTCAAAAAGGCGCCCGGGGCTTCACCTACCTGCTTGTCACCATAGACAAGTTTACAAAATGGATCGAAGCTCGACCGATCTCCACGATCAAATCCGAGCAAGCTGTGCTATTCTTCCTCGACATCATCCATCGCTTCGGAGTACAAACTCCATCACAGACAACGGCAAATAGTTCACTGGTAGGAAATTCATTCGATTCTGCGATGAACAACACATCCGGATCGATTGGGCAGCCATCACGCACCCCCGGACAAACAGGCAGGTCGAGCACACAAACGGCATGCTCCTGCAAGGCCTTAAGCCCAGAATTTTCAACCGGTTAAACAAGTTCGGTGCGCACTGGCTCACTGAGCTTCCGACCATGCTCTGGAGCCTAAGGACAACTCCTAGCCGGGCCACCGGCTACACACCCTTCTTCATGGTCTATGGTTCTGAGGCCGTTCTCCCAACGGACCTTGACTATGGAGCACCAAGAATCAGAGCATACGACGAACAGGGGGCCGAGGCATCCCACCAAGACGCCATGGACCAGCTAGATGAAGCCCATGACATCGCCCTCCTCCGATCGGCTAAGTACCAGCAGGCGTTGCGACGGTACCACAGCCGATGGGTGCGGGACCAAGCCTTCAACGTCGTGGACCTCGTCCTCTGCCTTGTGCAGAGCAACAAGGACCACCACAAGCTCTCCCCACCCTGGGAGGGGCCGTACGTCATTGCGGAAGTACTTCGCCCGGGTGCCTACAAGTTGAAAACCATCAACGGCGAGGTCTTCACCAACGCCTGGAACATTGAGCAGCTACGTCGTTTTTACCCTTAAATAAACACATGTTTCTTTTTATCAGTTTTTGTCTTTACAAAACCCCAATCTTTAGTGACATCCGACCCCTGCAAATTATGAGGGGCTGGACCTCACTCGGGGGCTGATACAAGTACAAATACATTTATCTTGCAAACACTTCCTGTATTATCTTTGAAAACTTTATCTAAGTTTTCCGATCTTCTCGTAAACAAGTCCTAAGGACTAAGATTTCAGGAACAAATTCTGAGTACAACTGGTAGGACTGCGGGAGACCCACGCCCCAGCGGCTACAACCTCTTTGCTCACTAGCGTGATCAGAATTAATTCACCCGTACTCCTAGTTTCTTACAACTTGGGCCATGGGAAGGGTTGGAGGGCACCAAAACCTTTTCTACAAGAAGAGGAAGCTGAAAAGCTGTTTGCCATAACAAAAGCTGGAAATTTGTTTGTTTTTGCACAAATTAACCACTTACAAAATGATTTCATCACGCAAAGGACTAATGTACTCCTAAAAATTCAAAGGACTATTCACTCGGGGGCTCCCCCAAACTTATTCAGTTACAGTCTCTGCTTAGTTTTATTACATGTACTACTGCGGCCGCCGCGCCGAGCTCTCCATTGGCAATGTCCGGGCATGTACACGGGCCAGTTCGTCTACTGTGGCCGCCGCACCATGCTCTCCATCGGCAACATCCCACCACATTGCGGGACCTTCGAAGGCACCATCATCTACAACGTCAAGCACCGCGCCGGCGAATGCGGTGCCCCTCCGCCGGGGCGTTCAGGGACTACGCCATCATCATTAGCCACAACCTTGACAACGGTGTCAGGGCAAAAAGCGCCTCCCACTGAAGGAAGGCCACGACCAACGGCAGCAAAATCGACAACGCTCATCGCCCTCCGGTGCCTTTTCTCCTCCGGCAGCGGCAACCCCTCCTCAACATAGGCGAACCATGCCATCTCATCTACGTTGGATAACCTCCAGCTCGACATCGCGCTCCAGAATCACGGGCGGACTTGTGAGTTTTTCTCTCCCTAGTATTACCCTCTCTTACTTAGGAACCGATACATTCAGTGGAAAGGAAGGAGAAGAGGTGGCGGCTCGGAGGCTGACGAGGAGGTGGGGCGAGAACTCTTCCCCCCCTATTTAAAGAGGGGGCTTAGCAGCTAAGGAAAGGCGAAAGGTTTGGACGAAAAACTCTCTGCCTTCCCCTATTCAATACAAATGCGAAATCAATGCTGACAGAAATATGAGGGGACGCGCCGGAAACGACGGGACGCGCTCTGGTCGACGGGACACCGCCTGGTAAGCCAGAATGTCACAAGGGCATGGCCCGCCACTAATGCGCCTCGAATGCGAGGACTAGGGCACGCTCACCTGTAGGCAACTCTCCGCTTCCCCAGGCAGGACCATGGAACGGCCCAACAATAGAACCTCCCTCCAGGGGAAGCCCAGTGGGCCTCCTGGGTCGATCGGGCGGCCCAAGCAAAACAACCAACGAACGACCAATTGAAAGATAAGTACCCTTGTTTACTTACTTTGAGTAGTAAATTCTTTACTAGGCCTCCGACCCCAGCAACGGCAGGGACATGGACATCACTCGGGGGCTACCGAGGGTGCATGTTTATTTAAACACCCTCTTAGCCCGACCCCTCCTTACGTTTGGGAAACCAAAAGCACGGCGTGTGGGAATACAACGATGAGTGCAACTGGACGAACCACCGGACCCTACGCTCCATCAGCTACGGAGTCTTTTTGGTTCACCAGCATAATCGCATTCACAGTTCCTCACACTACTAGCCTTAGCTCCTGCCTTCCCGAAAGGAGTTTGGAGGGGTCCACCTGCAGAGCCCCCCTTCAGGGGGAAGCTGGCAGATCGCTTAAAAATCAATTGCAAAAACAAAAGTAGCAATACTTATGCAGGTTATGCTGGCCTCGTCGGAAACATCGGACCCGAACCTGGCTTGGACACGTCTGGTAGGAGCTTCCACGGCTCATACCACCAAGGTAACATTACCGACCCCCGCTTTCGTTTCGATTAAACTATATGTTAAATTCATACGTTGCATATGCAAATTCTTGTATCCCAACGCTTCGTGTCGCGTCACGAAGCGGTAGTCACTTCATTTAATATGAGCGACGCCTGACTGAGGTTCGAAGGCCGGCCCGCGAAGGGCTCAAGGCCACCTCATGTCAAACAGAGCCAGGGGAGGAAGACCGAAATGAGCCCCAGCGGCCTTGCCCGACCCCGTCTAGAAACGGACAAGGACATTTCGACCTTTCTCATTTGATTCTAACCTCGAGCCAGACCCACAGAATCTCCATCGAGGAGAGGCCAACGGGCCGCCTGAGCCCAACAAACGGCTTAGGCATCTGCCGGGAGGCAGGTTCAGAAGTAGTGGAATGCCACATGAGGGCTCTGCCGACCCCGTCAGTGAATGATGGATCTGGATTCCACACGAACATACCCGTTAGCGAGCTCATTGAGCGCAACACTCGAGCCATCGAGGCAAGTGTCGTTAACTCAGCCCCTCTAGCCGTAGAAACCGAGGATGGGGTAGCGTGCGAAAACACGGCCGACCCCTAGCAGACCCTGAAGGGCTCAGGGGCTCGAGCCACTCGATCTAAGATCGAGAGACTGAGGTTCGATGACTGACCAGCGAAGGGTTCGGGGCCACCTCGCGTTGAACAAGAGCTAGGGGAGAAAATACAGATGAGCCTCAACGGCCTTTGCCCGACCCGCATTAAGGTGAATAGGGTCATCTCAACCTTCTTGTTCAATCCAGCCTCTAGCCGAGCCCATAGAAACCCCATTGAGGGGGAATCTGTTGGAAGGCGGGCAAAGGAGTAACGGAACGCCCCCCGAGGGCTTCACCGATCCCGCCGCGAAGCAAACGGGATCGGATTCCGTCCAAACATCCCCGTTAGCAAGCTCATAGTGCACGGTCACGTAGCGATCATCAAAGTCCTAGGTAAGAGGTATGAGTAAATACAAATGTAAGTTCGCCTCCCTCACTCCGGTCTCCAGTAACATCCGACCCCAGCAACCGCAAGGGGTCAGATCTCACTCGGGGGCTGATAAAGGTATGAGTACCTCCTTTCTTTTTTTGAAAAAAACATTACATTAGATCTCCTCCTCGCATCAAGACTAGCGGCAAGATTCAGGGGAACAGACTAGCAAGATGGTGTTGTTGCCGAGGATCAAATCTGGGTCACCCGCGTGAGCCCACGCGCCGATAGCTACGGTAATTTTGCTCACCAGCACACTTAAAATTTCCTCCACAAAACTTCGGGCCCTACGGTCTTAACAAATGGAAGGATCGATTGTCGAGATCTTTTCATCACAAAAAAGAGAAGGTAAGATTAAACAAACGAAACGAGACTTACCCAACCATTTCCAGGACACAAAAGCACTGACACTTGTTCACATGTTACAAATAAGTGTTTATCAAACCAATTCCACTAACTACTTCCGTGAAGGGAGAACCTCTTCTTTCAGCTTGTCTGCCAGGTTTCGCACAAGGGGGCCACCACCTTCTCCATCTCATCTAGCTTAGCGTCTTCATAGACAGGCGCGAAGCCTTGGCTCATCACCCCCAGGTTGATCTCCTGAGCATAATGGGAATGGGCGACAGTGAAGGCTTGGGTGATCCCGAGGCAAAAGGTGCTCTCCTCAAGCTGGCCCATGCACACCGTGATACCAGCAACATGGATCATGAGGGAACCATCCCCCTCCTCTTGCGTCACCCGCAAGTCGTCATAGACCGCCAGGACAGCGGAAGACATGCAATCATATTCATTACCTTCGACTTGAAGAAGCCCCCGTGCCTCAGCGAGATCGGCGCGCAGACCGGCAGAAACTTCCTCGGCATCCAGCCGTCGGGCCACCTCGACTCCAAGATTTGCCCGGCATGCCTTGGCCTCACGACACGCTTCGTCGCGCTCCCAGATGGCCCGATCGACCACCACGGCATCCTGGTTCGCCTTCTCCTGCAACATCGCGGACCTCTCCTCAGCCTTCAGCTTGAGGTCCCGCTCCGTCTGCAGCTCCGCTAGGAGCTTGCCGGCCCGCTCACTAGCTGCAGCATTCTTCTGCAATAGCTCGTCTCGCTCCTTTCGGAGCCTGGCGATCTCCTCCTCATCTAGCTCCGTCCTCACCGACAAATCCTCAAACATCACATGGAACTCCTCCACGTCACGACGCGCCTCGGCCTCCCGCCGCTGGACGACAGCAAGCTGCGCGCTCGCATCTCCTCATAGCCGGGCCTCCTCGGTGAGGCGGTCCCACTCTGCCTTTCGCTAGGGGAGAAACCGGGATTTGTTCCGGCTACGAACAGCAAGATTCTGAAAAAAGACCGATATCAAAAACACGAAAACATAAGGATACGAAAAGGAGGAGAACAAGGCGAATACCTGGCTAGAAGGAACGATGATTTCGCGCAGGGCTCCATTGGCCTGGTTCAAGGCATTGATCATGGCCGAGAACCTGATGTCAAGGTTCTCTCGCTCCACACTCTCGGCAACATCATCAAGCGAGAACAGAGCCGACGACGGATCCCGAGCATCCATCCAATGGAGCGTCGGCTCGCTCCGCGCAGGGGAACGGCTGCCCTCCGACAACAGGGCTGGGAGCGACAGCCGGTGAGTCCTTCCCACCACCACCAAGACGCCTGGAGACCCACCGGTCATATCCTCCCCCGTCTGGCCCACCTCGGAGGCCACCACGGCCGCATCCGCCCCCACTGGGCCTGACGTGGCCATGGCCTACTCCATCTGGACCTCCGGTGGCATGGACTACGCCGCTCCCTCGGATGCCACTATGGCCGCATCCAACTCCACCCGATCCGCGTCGGGCACCGTCTTTGTGGCCACCAGAGGTGCGGACATGACCACGGCTGTGTCCGGCTGCTCCTAACCTGACGCGGTCGCGGTCGCCTGTTCAGCAACCACCACGGGCGCCGCCGGACCGGCCAATGAGGCCACGACGCTCCTGCCCGAAACAGGGGCAACGTCGGGCAGCACTAGCCATCCCGTCTGAAGGGCAAGGCTCTTCTTGGGCGCTGGCCCTAGAGGGTGGCCCCGTCTCAAGAATCTACAAAAGAGGAAGAAGCGTAAGATCAGAACAGAAAAATAAAGGGAACAATGAGGGGAGTCGATGACGTACTCTGACGCCTTCGGGCGGCGGGTACGTTTCAGGGACGAACCCCCGGACCCCTGCTCCAACTCATGTGGGTGGGACCGTTTTGAGCCTACCCCCTACTCCGAGGTAGGGGGGCTCATCTCCCTTGTCTCATGAGGCGCGGCGCTAGAGCCGCTCCCCTCCATCACCTCTCGGGGCGCGGCGTTGGAGCCGCTCCCCTCCACCTCTCAGGGCGTGGCGTCGGAGCTACTCCCCTCCACTGTCTCATGGGGCGCAGCACCAGAGCCGCTCCCCTCCACCATCTCATGGGGCGCGGCACCAGAGCTGCTCCCCTCCACCGTCTCATGGGGCATGGCACCAGAGCCGCTCCCCTCCACCGTCTCAAGGGGCGCAGCACCAGAGCTGCTCCCCTCCATCACCTCTCGGGGCGTGGTGTCGGAGCCGCCCCCTCCACCAGCACCACGGAGATAGTCTCGGATCTAACCCCTCCCATCCACCGATCCTCTACCTGCACCCTGATGGTAGCGGCGGATCCATCGGCTCCCACCAGACCCAAGGGCGGGCCCGGCTCCACTGCTCCCGCAAACTCGCTTCCCTCCACGTGGAACGGGAAGGGTCCCTGCGTGGGCAATGAGTCCTCGTTCACCAGGTCACCCCAATCCACGCCGGCTGCTTCCTCATCTGACTCGTCATCATCATCATTGTCTTCACTGCTTGTCTCCTCTCCTCGATCTCAAGCTTGCTGCTTCCGTATCGCTTTCTTCTTCGCAAGCTCCCGCATCTTCTTGTCCCAACCAGCCACGGTGCGGTTCACTGCCGCCTGGGTTGGGTCCTTCGGCAACGGAGCCGGGCTATCCTTGAAGTGCAGTCCCCCTAGCTGGTCCCGCCATCCCAAGGTTAACATCAGAGGATCAGAAATTACAAGAGAAGAAAGGAGCAAGAGGCAAGAAAACTTACGAAGTCAACAAACCCCGGTTCCGGTCGCATCGGGGATGCCCCGGCACCAGATACATGAAGTCAAGGATAGCGCTAGCAGAGTCCTTCATGGGCTCCATCACCTCCTTGATTCGCTGTGCCATTTCAGAGAAAGGGAGCGCCTCGTCGACGAGCACCGTCCCTTCAAACGATGCTTCGGACACCATCTGATACAGGGGAAGTGCACGCGCCATCAGCGGCGCCACCCTCCTCGCATGGTAGGCACCGATGATCCCTAACCCCTTCATGCCCCTCTGCTTTAGAGTTTGGATGGCGGCGAGAACGCTGTTGAGTTGCTTCTTCCTCTTGCCCAGGACGCCCCACCCCCACGACCCCGGGGCCTCCAAGATGTAGCGCCCGGTGAAAGCTAGCAAGGGGGCGGCGGCGTTGTTCTTGATATAAAACCATTGCGAATGCCACCCCTTGTTGGAGGTGGACAAACGCATTAGTGGGTACATCCTCCCTTGGTTGTTGCGGAGGTGGATGCTGGCGCACCCCACCGGTGCATGCAGCTCTTGCTGCCCGACCCGCCTCTTCACCAGATTAACGGCAAAGATATACTGCCATAGGTCAAAGTGGGGACCGATCCCCAAGAACACCTCGCACAGGGCGACGAACGCCGCAATGTGCTGGATCCCGTTGGGGCTAAGGTGTTGTAGTTCCACCTGATAATAGTCCAGCAATCCCTAGAAAAACGGATGAGCGGGCATGGTGAATCCCCGCTCATGGAAGTGAGCAAAAGACACGACGTACCCTTTAGGCGGCTGTGGCTCCTCCTCCTCACCGGGCAGTCGCGACTCCTCGGCGGCGGTCAATGGGCAAAGGAGGCCTTGGCGGACGAGGCCCTCTATGCGCCGAAGAGAGATGTTGGATTTGTACCCCGGGTCCATTGCGACAACGGGAGCAGCACAGAGAAGAAGGCAGCAGTGAGTTCGATGGCGGCGGCAGCGCGGGTGCAGAAGGCAGCAGCGAGTTTGACGGCGGTGGCAGCGCGGGTGCAGGAGGCTAGGGCGATTGGTGGCGGAGATTTCAGACGTGAAGGAAAAGGGGCGAAATACAAAACCCTGGGGGCGAACCCCGTGGTTTTATAGGGGCGACGGATGCGAGAAGGGCAACCGTCTGCCTCCATCTCTGGGCCTGCCACGCGCATCGTTGCGTCACGTTGCGGGACACGCGCCCACGATCCCTATCCTCTCCCACCAAAATCACGCTGGACGGTTCGCCTTCCCGAAGCGACCGGACTCTTTTCCCACAGAGGGGACGTGGACCAAAAAAATCTCTTCTCTAATCCGTCTGGGCCCATAACGACCGGGGGTCGGCCCAAACCAACTCAATGGCCGCCCCAACATGGGCCCACGAGAAACTAGAACTCAAGGACACAAGCGTCACTAGGGCCTTGATCCGCAGTCAGGACCCAGCCAGGCCGGCACTGAGTAAAATTCCCACGGACAGAATACCACGATTCCCTTAAAAATATCCCGTCGACAAAAAACCAAGTTCTTCAGCCTTACCCACGAAGGGTCCGATACTACCCCCCGGGCGACTCTACTCGAGTCACCTATGGGCTCGGGGGCTACACCCATCGGGTGCACTCGCGTGCACCCTCTGGCAAATTAACTCCGACGAAATTGAAAACACCCCCCGGATGATTCTGTTTGAATCACCCGGGGGCTCAGGGGCTACACCCATCGGGTGCACTTGCGCACACCCTCTGGCAAATTAACTTCGACGAAATTGAAAACACCCCCCGGATGATTCTGTCTGAATCGCCCGGGGGCTCGGGGGCTACTGTCGGGGACCTAACACTGGGGTACCCTAGGAGGTGGAACTAATAACCATCGAACGTTAAAAACTTCTGGATGGACAAGGGTGCCGCTACGTTCTTTGCCTGAATGATGGGAGTTTGGTTCTGCCTCGCCCGATGCCTTTGGGCCAGCTCCACCTCGCCTGAGGGCTAAGGGCTAGTCTCTGCCTCGCCCGATGCCTTTGGGCTAGCTCCGCCTCACCCGAGGGCTGAGGGATAGACTTTGCCTCGCCCGACGCCTTTGGGCCAGCTCCGCCTCGCCCGAGGGCTAAGGGATAGACTCCGCCTCGCCCGACCCCCGAGGGACAGGTTCGGTCTCGCCCGAGGGAGAAGGACTAGTCTCTGCCTCACCCAACGTCTGAAGACAAACCTTGCCTCACTCGATGCCCAAGGACTGGTTTCGTCTTGCCTGACAACCTCTCCCCATTCCCTCATGATGATAGGTATAGGGCAGGACAAGATGTGCGGGTCAACCGCGGCTTCAAGGACCATACCCTGCGCCTCGGCAGGAAAAGTACTATCAGGGAATGACAGGATGGGTGCTTTAGACCCTTCCGGGCGTAGCAGAGCCTGAAGAGTGTTGTGGGTGCGTGCTCTTCGCCTAGTAGAGTTGTAGGCTCCGCCTTCAGCTCTGGAACACGGAACCCGACGAAGATATGCGACAACCACTACGGTCTAGGAAAGGACTCGCATCCTCCACAAATGACGGGTGTTCGATCACCACGTTATGATCATAGGGGAGCGGCGTCCGCTTCCCGGCCCCTCGGGTCCACCAGATCGGAGAGCTTGCTTCAGCCTCTGGACGCCCTCTCCAATCGGAAGACCTTGCCCACAGCGCTACTCTAGACCCCGACCCCGCGTCCCTCCGACAGAGACTTATAAGAACCAGAAGGCATGCGGAGCAAGGCTGGGTGAGGCTCGTAAGTCAAAACAACTGTACCATAGTCCATACCCTATGCGGGGCAGTACTCTGTAGCCATCCTGACATTCTACAGAGGCATCGATAGTATTGTAGGCGCTTATCATCCTTTCGCACCCACCAGAATGGACAACAAGGCTGGGTAGACGTGAACAACAAGGCTAGGTAGCATACGCACCCTAGCCCTCTCACTTGTAAAGCCGTCCCCTTCATCTATAAAAGGGGATGCGCTTCCTCCAACAAAGGGACCGACTTTTGACAGCACAACACACAAAACACATAGTCAAGCTACTACCAAGCTCTTGGCCTCCTTTTGACCCTTCCATCAGAGACTTGGGACCAGTCCCTCTCTCGATTGTTTGTGCCCCCTACTATGAACCATTTTTCGGTGCTAATAACACGAGCAGCAACAGACTAGACGTAGGGACATTCGGCCCTTAACCAGTATAAACCTTGTGTCCTTTAGCACACCATCCGGGCCTAACACGCATCACTATAAATTTACTTGCTGGTGCTTGTACGAAACACCGACAATAGGTTGCTAAACTTTTATGCTTTAGATCAATAGAAACACTTTCTAGGCACAAGGGGTTAATTGGGCTAACCATAGGACTTATTTATTGCAAAGAAATTTAGAATTAGCCCAATTCACCCCCCCCCTCTTGGGCATCTTTATCCTTTTAGGGGTGGCAGCCATAGCGGCGTCCACATGCAGGTGGCAGCGGGGGCCAACTAGCAGACGTGTGCCACCATCTAGCCGGCGTACCGGCCATCGGTGGAGCCCATGCAGGTGGATCCAGTGGCGATGGGGAGGCCTCGCACTGGATCCACCTGCTCGCCGTAGATCCAGTGGCTCCGTTGCCATCATGAGCCCTAGGCCACGCTCTAGCCTCAGATCCACCACCGGGAAGGGCCCCGCGAGCGGCCGCTTCAGATCCACCGCTGAGGTTGCCGACGTGACCTCCCCAGCATTAGGGCCTCCGCTGGCTGGCCGCGTGCCCATGGGAACAACCAGCGATGGAGGGGAGGGCACGCCGTGGGGGTTTGGGGGTGTGTGGGGGGGAGGGGGAGGAAGAGGGCGGCCGCAGGTGCGCCGCGCCGCCCATGCGGTCCATGCACGGTCGCCATGGTGGCATGGATCGAGAGAGGGAGAGAGAGAAAGAGAGCAGAGAGGAGGAGGCCACTGGGGTCGGGGAGAGATGGCAAGGGTTTCGTAGCAAGGGCGAGGGGCTGTAGCGATGGATGGAGGCAATATGTACCGTCGATCACAGAATCTGTCAGACAGAGGAATTCAGGGCAACGTGGCCACCCTAAGCGGTGGCCAATCCTTCCTGCTTTGATATATAGAAATTCATAACTGCAACTACATACACTTCCTAGATTAGACTGGTTTCTAGCTAGTAGCGGCAAGAATAATTTAGCGCCAAATGTGGATTACCTTAGCATTAGGTTTTTTAGAGGTTAAATCTAGCTATTGCGGTGCCTGTATCTGGCTATTTCAAACATCAGACGGGACTCTGTCTTTTGTGTGGTGTGATGACTTTTACGTAGTCTTTTTCCAAACAATTCATGTGTCAAGGAAGAACAACCAACATCACTAGTCTGTCATGACTCAGGACTATTCTCCCCGCCTCCTGAGCCGTACCAATAGCCCTCCTTTCATCTTCATCGTCGCCATCATCTCGTACGCCGGTGGTGCCACCACGTCGACCCTAAACCTCTGGAGTACGACCGCAACGACCGTCTTCATCTGCACATACGCCATCTCCTTACCAAGGCACAACCACGGCCCAGCGTGGAACACCGGGTACCACACGACGTCGACCGCACGAACTCACCATGCTCACCGAGCCACCGCTCCGGCATGAACTCTAAGCAGTCCTTGCCCCACAGCTTCTCCATCCGGCCCATCGCGTACGCCGAGTAGTTGGCATACCAGCCCACTCGCAGCGCCGTGCCGCTCGGCAGCACGTCGCCGCGCACTGTGACCCAGCCGTTGAATGGCACCGGCGGGTACAGCCGCATCGCCTCGGTGATGGCGGCATGCAGGTAGTGCATCCCCTTCACCTCGCCATCGTCATCGCACGATAATGACGCGCCTCCTCGTGCGCATGCTGCTAGCACCGCGGGTTTGTGGCGAGCAGCCAGAAGAACTAGGTCAGTGCCGACGATGTCATGTCCTTCCCGGTGAGCACGAAGGTGACGACCACGTCCCGCAAGAACCGAAGCTTGGCCACTAGCGTAGGGAACATGGCGCCGAGCTCGCCGCCACCGCCGCCGCCATCATCGTCCATGGCCGCCATGAACCGTGATAGCAGGTCCGCGCTACCATTGTCGAGCCGTTCCTATGACACGCCGTCGCCTTTGATTCGACGATGGACATGGCGTAGGCATCGATGACATGGACGGCCTCCCAGAGCTTGGTGAGCCACCGCACAAACGTGGCCGGCGTGAGCGCGTGCTGGAAGGAGATCGCGACGGCTGTGTCAAACGTCGCGAAGAGTTCCTCCTACGTCGTGGGGTCGTCATCACCGCCGTCCATGCTCTCTACGTCGAACGCGACATGGCAGATGGCATGGAACCCGAACCAGCGTAGCGTGTCCTATAGGTCGATGGCCCTGCCGTCCCTCATGGCGGCATCATCCAGGAGCGACAGGAAGAGGTGGCGCAGGTGCACATCGAGGACATCGTTAGTGAACCGGCAGAGCGAGCGGGACAAGAAAGCGTGCGATGCCAGCTTCCACTGGGGGGCGTGGACAGTGGGCCGTCATTGTTGCTGGCCGCTTGGTTGGAGGAGGCCCGCGGCGCCAAAGACGGAGGAGGAAGACAACGGGCAAGAGGAAGATGAGCACATAGGCAAGGTGGATGGCTTCCATTGTTGTTGCATGGAGGTCGCATTCGTCTAGAACAACTGCTAAAGGTTGAAAAGCCTGCTTGACTTTGTGAAGACTAAACAGCCTGGGCGTGGAATCATCAGTTTTCTTCGGGGTGAAGAGACTGGGTGCGCTGGGTCAGTTGCGGAGGGTGAAGAGAAGCGCCCTGTAGCAATAAGGCTTGTCAATCCTGGCCCACTAACCCTAGCATAAGAGGAGGGAGCAGAAGCTATAAAAGCTGGGCAAGTGACAGAGGCCTAGGGTAGTATGGTAGCCGTATTAATGGCGATCAACCCCAATCACCGACCATCTCGGTACCAACATGCACACAGCCCAAACCGTTTCTTAGATGCATGGATGCATGTGTAAGTACAAATGTTCCTGCATGGTCGGTGAATTGTTTTTATCTGATGGTAAGGAGGAGAGGCATTAAATGTGTCCACCTGCCCGACTTGTTTTTATCTAATGGTAGCATGGAGGCGGATGGGGAAAACTTACCCGTGGCTCATAGATGCATGCACGTAGTAGCAGCAAGCATACAAGCAAGCAAGTGTCAGCAGTGCGCCCGCACACACAAACAGATAGCTTATGCATGCATGCAAAGCAAGCAAGGCCCCACAATAGCATGCACGCACGCGTACTCACATGCGTGCCGACCACCGTGCTAATTAGGCACCGACCATGCATGCCGAGAATCCACCATCCCCTGCTACGCGCCACCGTCCATTTGTGTGCCACCTACAATCACCAGGGAAGCCCTGCTTCATTGAATGCGTCCACTTGCTTCATCTATCCACTACCGAATACATGGAGGAAGACTGGTTGTGACGCGCTTCATCTGAGCTGTAGAATTTCTATCTAACGCACCAACTAAATAGAACGTACGTGGACACCCTAGAAGGCCGCCTATTCAGCGTGCCTTTATATCTCTAATTACATTTAAAAATTAGCCTAAATTAGCTATGATCCATAGCTAGTTTGCTAACAACTAGTTGAAAACTTAGCTAAAATTGGCTAAATTTTAGCTAGCTAGCAATTATCCCTTGTATCTAAAGCCCTAACACTGATTCAAACATAATGATATGGTAGATCATGAGACGAAGCACTCTAAAATCTTGCTCATATATGAACGACATGAATAGGATGATAAAGATACAATGCCAAATATAATGGAGAGGACACATGAGAGCAGAGCTGGTAACAATGGTGACTCTTTGCCCTAGGTAGTTGGAAGATATGGTAAGACGAAGAAGAAGTTGATGTTAGGACCACACGTGTTCGGTTGGAGATTATTGGCATCATGATGTCTTGACATTGGAGATTGTTATTGGATCCATGATGGCTCTCTTAGATCCAATGGTAAATTGTTGACAACCAAAAGTAGCTAAAATATGAAGAGGACTTCAAGGCAATGTTCTTGGTAGTAAAGCAATAGAAAAAGGTATTTGGATCATTGAGTTTGGAGTTTGGAAAGCAAAAAAGGAAAAAGGAGCAGCACCCAGCCTGGCTGGTTTCCCTACCGAGGCTGCCCTACCACCTGTGCCCTGCCTGGTTTTCTTATCCCGGTCCGAACTAATTTGTTTCCAAATCGGTTTTGGATCTAGCTATTTTTGGTACTGAAAGTGCAATCAAGCCCTAATTGTGGGTTTTGGTGATAATAACCACATAATTAGAGGACTAATGAAATTTATCGAGATGACAAGCAGAGAATCTATAATCGAGGATGCTATATGAAACGGAGGACCCCCAAATTACAAATGTTGATGGCTTCAAATTCGAAGGAGGTTTAAATTCTTTTATATTTTGAATTTGAGCATAGGAAAAGCCGTACTATAAAGGGGGACATAATGCTTAAGCTAACATGTGCTACCAAGTGCTCAATCCTACACATATATCCCCAATTTCACAGCCAAGATAGCCAGCACTTCACTCTTACCCTTGCTGTCTTGCCTGGTGCGGCAGTGCCGCACAGGGAGAGAGGCACTGCCGCGACTTAAGTGACCATTGAAGCTGGGGGTATTTATACATTTCCCCTTCCTCCCCAACATCTCTCTCTTCTTCTTCAATCATTCAGCTTATGCAGAAACAGAAAAGTGCTTCTCTCTCTCTCCTCCATTGGTGACCTTGAGCTCCTAAGCTTCCCTATTGATTTCTCCATCAATCATTCTGAGGAAAAGGTGCCAAACTCGATTAGAGAGCAGATCCACTGATTCACAACCTCTAAAGAGCACTTGGTTCACGTTTTGGCCAGCGGTTGTGTTTGTTACTCTTGGAGCTTGGCTCCTAGCCAGCTCGAGCGTCACCCATGGAGCTTGCCAACTTGTGTGGCAGCCCTGGAAGGTTTGTAACAACCTCTTGCAGCTAGTAAACTCACCCTTAATCTCAAGAGTTAAGTCTCTTGACTTGAGAACGAGGAAGGGTTAGAAAGCCCTAAGCCTTAGTGGCTAACCTCAACAACGTGGACTTAGGCAAGCCTTAGTGGCGAGATGAACCACGGGATAAATCATTGTGTCATCTTGTGCTTGCTTTACATTCTTGTGATTCATATTGTTGTTGAGGTGATTTTTAGGTTTGAGATCGATCTACTTGTGTGTGGTGTTCCTACCACTTCTTGCTATCGATCTATGTTCAATATACCTGCAGGGACCTTAGTAACCTCTTGGATCCAAGTTTCCTTTTACAGATTTTGAATTACATCACGAAGTTATCCGTAGGTGCGGCAGTGCCGCTGTTCTAGCTCGGCAGTGCCGCGGGCATAAAGCGGCAGTGCCGCGGGTTGAATTTGACAAAAGTTCAAGTTTTGTTTTAATAGGCCTATTCACCCCCCTCTAGGCTAACCAGAGACCCTACAGGTATGATTTGGACTTGTTTTCTACTGGGATAGGACCACCCCCTCTATATAAATGAGAGGATCAGGGCCATTTGAGGGAACCGACATCCAATTGACTTTTTTACATCTACTAGCAAATATTTGCCCGTGCATTGCAACGGGAGAAAATTTAAACGAGTACTAAGATATGCGGGAACATCTCAAATGACAACTCAAGTGGACAAGTGTTCTTCCTAGCCGATTTGCATACATGTCTTTCCTGACACGCCAAACAAATAAATTTTCTATTTCTTCCATTATTATCCACTTCCAAGGAATGTTCCCGGGTATGATAGTTAATATCAATGGCATTGCCACGTGATGTGCTTAGCATAGCTGGTTTACCACCTTAAGGATCTGCTAGTCATTTGAAAAAGTTGCCTATATCATACTATTGGTTAATTTCATTAATTTTCCTCCTCTGTATGTACTAACTGACTATTGGTTAATTTCATTAATTTTCCTCCTCTGTATGTACTAACAGATTGTTATGGTGTTAGATCACTGTTGTAAGGTGCTCTTTTGATTAGGGCAGGTAATGGCAATGCCAGCGCCAATAGTTAGGGATGCCAGCGCCAATAGTTAGGGATACCACTAACAGACTACTCTTTGACTTTTATCGACTCCTTGAGCGTGAAGGGATCTAATAGCGTTTAGAGGGGGTATAGGGGAGCGGTGTTCTATATGGCTGGATCAGTCCATGGTGTGATTTTTTATAAGTTGAGCCATCCAAGGCCAAAAGAACCATTGTCACTGCAACAACCGGTTAAAATAGACAAACCAAACATCTTCCATGTTGTTATGTAGGAAAAGATTTATTGCACAACATGAGGATTGCCTTAACGTGATGGTATGAAAGTTTTCTCTTGTTCATGAGGTCTTTGTTCAAAGTCTGATTTGATATGGTATTATCTTTTAATATATTATTTTGCTATACACATTGTGCTCTAAGAGTAGGAGTTGGAGTTCCGAGTGCATGAGGGTATAGAATACTGAGTCGGAGAAAAAGAAAGAAAAAATGGAATCTAGCTCACGGTGAACAGAATAGGCACAGAATACCGAGTCGGTAAAAAAGAATCAAGAATCTGGCTCACGGTAGACAAAATAGGAGCACGAGAGAATATAATACCGAGTCAGAAAAGGAAAAAGGAAACAGAATCCTGGTCTTGTTAAACAGAATAGGAAAAAGGAAAAAAGATATAGAAGTAAGACAATATTTTGTCTAACCCGAGTAAAAAAAAGAAAAAGGGAAAATATAATCCTGGTCACGTTAAATAAAATAGGAAAAAAGATACCGAAGTAAGATAATTTTTTTTCTAGGCTTTATGATATAAGGTAGTGGAACTATATGATCCACGGATCCAAATCCCAACAAAAATATAAGCTTGGGTGTTCAACCCCACACAGGAGCTCATGGACATTGCCATGACCCACACCATGGGTGAAGAATCCATCCTCACCAACTTCAACCATGGAAAGGGCAAAGCCCATGGTAATGACGATAATGACCCTTCCTTGCCTAAGAGGAAGAAAAGGAAGAACAAGAAGTGCAAGGGTGGTGATCGAGTTCGTTGATGCAGTCGATTACTTTGGCTAGCCCAAGCCAGGGTAGTTCGAGAAGCTCGTGGAGGGCTCGTGTCGGAACCACGATAGCTTGGTCAAACATGCCTACAAGGATTGTGATCTGATGAAGCGCTATATCAAGGGGGAACTCAAGAGCCTTGGCGCAAAGAGGAAAGACCCTCCGACCAACACCGACAATGACAAGGGAGACTGAGGCAGGTTCCCAACCCTGAAGGTTCCTCATGATATTCTGGAGCACCGACGCCTACAAATCCAAGATGCAACAGGAGCTCACCCGCCGTGAAGTCCACATGGTCTAGCCGAACATGTCATCTTTGATCTCTCGGATCACTCCAACTATGTCCTTCAACTAGACCGATTCCTCTAGTAGTCGACCCGATCGTTGAGAGCATGTAGCTCTCAAAGGTGTAGGGTAGAGATGGCAGACTAGAGGAGGGTGAATAGTCCTTTTTAAAACTTAATCGTGTCGGCCAACCGAAACAAATGCGGAATTAAATCTATCAGTCTAGCCAAGGCTACACCCCTCTATTTAAGTTCACAAGCACCTTAAAAAGATTCTAAAGAAGCAACAAAGGTGCCATGCTAGCTAGAGCTCACCTAATCAATTCTAGAGCAAGGTCACACAAACCTATGCACTAGTACTCAAGCAACTGGGAGAGCTCCTACACAACTAGTGATGCAAAAGCACAAAGCTCCTAAGCTCACTAGCAATGCTTAATAACAAGGCTACACAAGCCAAATTAGAGAGCACAAATTACTTAGCTACACACGCTAAGCAATGTGACTAACAAGGTTACTAAAACCAAATTAGCCACGCAAGGGAGCTAATTCTATGCTACACAAACAAGAAGGCAACTAGCAAGCTACTAAAGCTAAACTAGTCACAAGAGCAACTACACAAGCACAATGTATATGAAAGAAATACAAGCTTGTGTTTTGCGAAAAGCAAACCAACGAGAAGATGATGAAGACAATGTTGACACGGTGATTTTCTCCTGAGGTTCACTTGGTTGCCACCAAGCTACGTCCCCGTTGTGTCGAACGCTCACTTGGTGGTTCGGCGGCTAATTGGCATCACCCGCCAAGCCCGCACGTCGAGCACCGCAAGAACCTACCCCGAAAGTGAGAGTAGCTCAATGACACGCTCAACTAGAGTTGCTCTTCGCGATCCCCGCGGGATGAGCACAATCCCCTCACAAATCCTCCTCTGGAGCACCGCACAATCTTCTTGCATGCTTCAACGGAGTCGCAAGCCACTAAGCCGTCTAGGAGGTGGCAACCTCCAAGAGTAACAAGCACCACCAGCTTGCAACTGGAACACCTAGTGCCACTCGATGCAACCTCATGATGCAATCGCACTAGAATCGCTCACTCACACGATCGGATAAACACTATCAAGCTCAAGTGAGTTAGAGGGCTTCCAAACACACCTACACAAGCCACTAAGGCTCAAGGGTGCTCAACAAACGGCCAAAGGCCGGTCAACACTTCTATTTATGTCCCCATGGGCTAAACTAGCCATTATTCCTTCACTGGGCACTCTACGCACTGACCGGATGCGCAGGTCGTGCATACCGGACTCGTCCGGTCGCTGCGTTCGATCACCGCTCGCTCGCCACATGTCACTAGCCATTGCCGCCAACGGCTAACTCACCTGTGAACCTGACAATATGACCGGACGCACCTCCTCGACATGAACTGACTCGCAACAACGTAGCGTCCGGTCGAGTCCAGAGAGCTCCCGGAGCCTCTTTTCTGAAACCGGACACGTCTGGTCCCTGGTGACCGGACTCGCCTCCACGTCCGATCCCCTCAGGATCAACACAGCGCGCTACGTCAGTGTACGTCACCACTGATCGGACGCAGGCCCTGTGCGTCCGGTCACTTTTACTGTACAACGTCTAATCAACTCGGCCACTCTGAACGCGCCTGGCCAGACTACCGGACGTGTTCGGTATCGATATCGGACGTGTCTGGTCACGTCGGGAACACAGCCGCCTGAGTCAGATACCGGACGCGTCCGATCCACATGTCGGACACGTTCGGTCACCCGTGACCAGCGCTTTCAACTCATTTTCTTTACCAACTTCTTCTCCTTTGCAAATGTGCCAACACCACCAAGTGTACACTATCATGTCCAAGTATGTTAGCATTTCACAAACATTTTTTCCAAAGGAGTTAGCCACTCAACTTGCCACGCCACTAGATCCTAGCAACGATGCAAAGTTAGATTACTCGAGTGGCACTAGATGACCGATATACAAACAAATTTACCCCTCTGGATAGTACGGCCATCTATCCTAAATCCGGTCATGCACTTCTCTACACAACCTTTGACCGATGAAATAAAATGCCCTAAGTTATACCTTTGCCTTGCGCATTCCATTCCAACTCCTCCGATGTTGATGCAACACATGCACCAACATGATCAACAATGATATGATCCACTCCGTATTATTATGTGGCCGTATTGGTTCATCGATCTTGACTTCACTTGCTCTTCACCGTTGCTTCGGTCCATCGGCGTCAAGTCATCACTCAACTTGCCCTTCACACTTGCAACCGATCCATCGAGCCAAGTCATATTTTGATCTTCTTCCCCTTGATCACATGACTCAATATCATGTCTCATGTGCAATGAGCTCCTTCATCATCACATGTGTGAGCTTTGCAACATCTTCGAGCCATCTACACCGTCATGGGATATGTTACTCATACATATGTACTTGTGGATTAATCACCTGTATATCTCACTCAAACACATATTAGTCCACCTAAAGTTATCACTCAATTACTAAAACCAAACAAGGATCTCTCAAAAGGTCCTCATGGATGGAGGTGACAACCTCAACACCCTCTATGCCAAGACGTTGGTGATCAGTTTGAGGATCTCTCGCTCGTAGATCAGCCTGATTGGTGCACCCGTCCGCGGGGTCATAACTAGGAAATAGGCCAAGCCATTGGTTTGCACGTTACTTTCGGCGACCGCAGAAACCACCAGACACGATGGGCTAAAAATTAATGTGGGCTACTAGAAAAAATCGTTTGGGCGGAGCCACTACTTGATGCAAATGCAAATGGAGCATGCAAAAAATTAGGAAAAGAGGCAGCCTGATGGATGAGTCAGAGGTGAGGGTCTGAGTTCACTCCCACCAAAATTAGTATCTAAATAGGTTCTTTTCATGTCGGTTTATTAAACACCTATACATACAAATTTTACGTAGAGGTTTATTTATTATGGAATAATATACCGAAAATATGTTTTCATGGCAGCTTTTGAGCCACCTTTATAGTGGTGGGTTTTCAACTCATGGAAATCTCTGTTAGCTAGATAGGCGGCCTATTGCCATACTGTTATTGGAAGGATCCACTAGATTTCTTTTAGATAGACCAGATAATAAACACCCGTGTCTCCTTGGCAGCATACCAACGACCGACACCATCTATCCTGTACGTGTAACATTTTTTTACTCTCTGTGAGAGTCTGAGTTGAAGTTGGTTCCATGAGGACGATCACTATCAAGAATGTAAGCATTATATTTATATTATTATTAAAGCAACTCCAAGGTGCATGGGATCGATCGATGTATACATTATGGCGTACTGGCCGGCGACGAGCGGGCAGGCAATGCATGCACAAGAGGTGGCCGATCGAGGGGGAGAAGGCGCGCGGGAGGGGAAACTAGAGGCCTCGTGTCCACAGTCCACAGCATATGCATGAGCATGATGCGGCCTGGCCGGATCGATCGATAGGAGCTAGGACCGGAAACGCATGACCATATCAATGGTGGTACATATGCATCGTACGATCCTATCCTTTGGTTGCCAAGCGAAGACTGCACGCGCCTCGTCCATCAGATCTATATGCCGCGCCCGGTTGCACATGCATGTGCATGTATATGCGCATCCCTCCATCTACCTCCTATACTATATGCATCTTCATTCTCCAGCCCCCACGCCTAAGGGCTTGTTTGGTAGAGCTCTATCTGATTCGATCTGATTCTCTATGGAACTTGATTCTCTGATAGAAGTGATTCTGTGGCTGAAAGTGATTATCTTTGATTCTTTAGCATAAACTCTTGAAATCATGATGGAGAATCACTTCACAGAATCAGGAGAAACTACTTTTTTCAGCTCTCAACCTCCTAGTTCATTTTAGATAATCACTTCACGGAATCAGCAGAGAATCACTTCTCTCTAAAAAATTGTTTGGCAGAGCTCCTGCTGAATTCAGCAGAGAATCAGCTCTGGGAGCTCTGCCAAATGGGGCCTAACTAACCTCTCCAATCTGATCCTATCCACTCCACTGGACTTGGAGATCGATCGATGGGGTAACTAGTCTCTCCGATCCGATCCACTCCACTGGACTTGGAGATCGATCGATGGAGCAGTTATCTGATCACATGCTCGCCAATGTCCTGGGCCGCCTGCCACCCGGCAGCCTAGCGGCGTTACGCACTAATTATCGGACTCTAGCATGTCCTGGGCCACCTGCCGCCCAGCAGCCTAGCGGCGTCACACACTAATTATCGAACTACCTATCTTGATGTTTTGAGTCTACATTCAGAGCTTTTTTCCAACTACCGGGACTACTAATTTCAAGTACAAAGCTCTCCTATGAATATGCTACTACTCTTACTTTCTACCTGAATCTGAGCACTGAAGAAAGCTCTTTATTGCACCATAACCGAGTCTCTCCTTACATCTCTGATCAAGTTACATGGTGGCATGTATGGCCGATTGTTTTCCTAGAGGAACCTTCCAAAGATTCTCGTGACCTCCGTCAATCATTTGTCCATAATTCTCTTTAATCGGTAGCTCGATGGCTCCCGGTAAACATTTGAATCATTTGAATCCACCACTAAACTTGTACCAATCGTTAGTGGCATTCCTGAAGCCAATAAGATACATCAATGGTTATGGCCATTGTCACCTTGTCATCTAGCGTGGATGTAGATCCACCCAGGCGGCTTGCCATAGAAATCACGACGTTGTTGCCAATAATCAATTGTTTTCCTCCAGTAGCTCTTTTAGCTTGCTGTACACTTGATTGTAAGTTTGAGTCTTAAGGTCAAAATAGATATGGTGGATAGGTGGAGCTGCTTGAGCCAAGGGTCCAAAAGCAGGCTAGTAAAAATATGAAAACCTTGCGCTGCGGCATGGTCCGTTTAGTTGGGATTGGCGGATCCAGGAGTAGGTGTGGGACGTGTGCCTGGCCGGCGAGATGAGGGCAGGCAGGCATGCATAATAGGTTGTCTTGAGTAATTCCTTTGCCCTTATGAGATATATATACTGCCGCCTGCACAACATGATGCATATATGCCGATCGACACACCATATGCATGAGCATGCATATGGGATGCATGATCCATGAGTTAAGGGGCGGGTCGATCGGAGGAGGAAACGCATGCGCAGTGCAGATCGATCATCTCAATGGTCGGTGGGATGCATGCATATCGTACGATCCTAGCTACTAGCTATCCTTTGGTTGCCAAGCGACAAACGATTGCGCCTCGATCAGATCTGTATGCCGCGCCGCCAGGCTGCACTACATCTCTCCATCTCCCTCGTATGCTATACGCATCTTCATTCTCCAGCCGCCACACCTAGCCCCTCAGCTCTCCGATCCGATCCAATCCAGTCCACTGGACTTGGGAGATCGATCCATGGAGCAGTTACCTGACGATATGCTCGCCAATGTCCTAGGCCGCCTCCCTCCCAGCAGCCTAGCGGCGTCACGCTGCGTCCGCAAGCGCTGGTGCTCCATCATCGACGCCCGGCGCCTGCTGCGCGCCGACCTCCTCCCTCTCCGCGTCGAGGCTTTCTTCTGCAACAGCTACATCCTATTCGAGAACTCATTCCTCTTCGCATGCCCCTCGGCGGCGCGCCGAATCCCCGGCGGCCATCTTGACTTCTTCGACGACGATGACGTCTCTCGGGTAGCCATGGATCACTGCAATGGCCTCCTCTTGCATTATGAGATGGTTGTTAACCCTGCCACCCGACAATGGGCCACCTGGCCTCCCAGACCACAACACCTGGACAACTTGTGTACGTCGTATAACCTCTGTGTTTCCCTTGTGTATGATCCCATGGTGTCACCTAATCACTATGAGGTGTTTCTTATTCCCCTACTACCACCTGGTTGCAATGATGATGATAGAAGAAGCAGCAGCGGCGACGACCACCGTGTCCTTCTTCAGCAAGAATGGCCGCCAACGCCATACACTGCATTCGTCTTCTCCTCCACCAAGGAGTGGAGATGGGAGGATTGCTGATATGATGCATATCGAATCCAGGAGGGAACGAAAAGGTGTCTATTTCCGAAGATCACTTTATGTGCATTGTCTAAATGATTCTGTTATGAGGTATGTTATGTTATGTTACATTGTTACCCTGATCCCTGCATGTATGATTAGTTTACTCAATTAATTCAATGACGATGCATGATATATACCATCTCTAATTAATTTTCAGACTATCTTTGTCCGATGACAAGTACCAAATTATTAAACCACCGGCAGCACTAGCACAGAACAAAACTAAAACTAGTGACCGCTATGTTTCCTCTTACCTAGGAAAATCAAAGAAAGGGGTATACTCTGCATTAGTTGATTTGGATGGCCCTCAATTTCGAGTTTGGTTGCTTAGCGAATTTTCTGCTGGTCAGACGGAGTGGGTGCTCAAGTGTAACGTCAGCCTTGAAGCAGTGGTGAATTTTGCCGTTCATAATGAAAAATATGGCGCCGACGGACCATGGATCATTAACGATAAGAAGAGTTCCAACAGGGAGAAGGAAACACAGCCCACTGCACAAGAGGAGGAGTTTGCTGAATGGGACTTCGACAATGGTGCTATCATCCCTCAAACCAAGGGCAAAGACAACTGGCTGCATCTAATATATTTCCTCGGATTTCATCCTTACAAAGAGATTGCCTTCCTTTGCATATCACAAACAAGTGTAATATCTTATCATTTGAATAGCTCAAAGGTTCAATATTTAGGCACCATAGATATTCCTGAAATGGAAAACGGATTCCTATACACACCATGCTGGATGGGGGAGTTATCTGAAAAGAATAAGGCATAGTATAGCTTACTACTCATATATCAAAGGCAGGTTGAGTTCGCAATCATTATTGTTTATTTGGAGCATACTATATCAGTAGTCTTTTCGCTTTGTTGTTAGCTTATTAGCCCATAAATGTAACAGTTGGTTCCTCCCCGCTTGCTAATAATCAGAGTGGGCTGGTCTCCAACTTTGCTTTTATCATTATATATTTACATATTTTTCCCATCATGTTTTTTTATTTTATTGTGGTGATAAATATGCGTAATGTAGTGTGCTTCGCCATTGAACGGATAAAATAGAGATACGATAACTATATTTCTCTGTGTTTGACACAGAGAATTTTTTTTTTCTCCAAAAAGCTCTAGCGAAAGTGAGAAACTGTAGTCAATTACCCTGACATCATAACATTAGAGTCAAAACTTGGAAGCAGCACTGAGTACTACTGTAGGTGCAATAGTCACAGCAAAAGACGTAAAACAAGATTTGCAGTGACACAACACATCTCCTCCTAACGAGTGTGCCATGCAATCGGTGATGATGGTAACTAACTAGACCAATACAATAAGGCAAGGTGCGTCTTTTCTTTAGCAACTAGATGAGTTGAAATTTTTTCCTCAGCAATACAGGAGCACATAATTATAATTTGAAAGCAAAGTGCAAAAAATGTGCAGAATTTCTCCTTTTCTCCCATTGTTACCGAACCAAAAGGATATATTTTCAATGGACTCGCAGCACATAGATCTAGCTATAAGCTGCTTTGACGATTCTATCAAAGGCCGACACCCTTCTTTTACAACTCCAAGTCACTCTGACGCTTGACATAGCCAACTGTAGGATTCGTCTTTGATATGATGCCGTGCTCTGATCCATATTCTGATGGAAGGGGGTGGATTACTGTTGTTCAGGAACTTTGTTGTATTATTTCTCTCTACTACTTCTTAATGAATCCCGTGCATTCAAAATGCACGTTCGAGAAAGAATATATTAATTCTGATGGAAGTGAGAGGAACAATGCTAGTAGCATCACGGGTTGGACAATAGAATAGAATCACCTGATGACAGTGGAGTGTGAAAATGAGATTACTGACGCCTGAATGAATGAATGAATGAATTGCATGATGATGTCAAGGGAAGGGAGAAAGTACTTACTGTGGTACAAGCAGGCATCCTATTCAAGGTCGGATAGCTGGACCGCGACGTGTTCCTTCCTTCCTTCCTTGTGGGATGTGCTGCCTTGGGCCTAGGCCGGGTCATGGAGAGGAGGCCTATTATATAGATAGAAAGAAAGAGGAAGAAGGCCCAGCCTCACCCGGCCCACGATGCCGATTTTCGACTAGGAAACCCCATCCCACCATTGTCAAAAAAGAAAAGAAAAAAAGGAAACCCCATCCCACCAGTCATCCAACACCCTCATCCAAGAGAAGGCCAAGCCCAATTCCACATCTGAGGGAGACACTGACCTAGGGTCATCAGATTGATAGGCAGTAGCTTAGTTGCTGCTAGTGATTCAACTCTCAAGTCTGGTACACCCCCTGTTGATCTTAATCAAGGGATCTCTTGCTATGTCGCCTTGTTTGTGAAGAAGAACTGGTAGAGCGTACACTTAAGTCTTAGGAAAATACATCTGTCCATGTCAGTAAATTTTTGGCAAAACCCAGTAGCAAATTGACTATTACTGATCGTGATCAAAATGCTGCGATCTCACCGTGCTTATGCTTGCAAGTTTGTTGAGTATGAATGGATTCGTGTTGAAGTTCTATGCCTTTGGAGTTTGTATATGAGGCTAGTGCTGGTACATTTTTTTTTGGGTGTGTGTATATGGATTTTGGATGACAATTGAGAATTAGTTGATAAGAGCGAAATGGTTGGTTGAGCAGTTCAAGTGTTGTTTCCTGAAACTTTTAGTCACTGGAATTTTAGAACTTGAGAGCTATGTTAAATGTGCTTACATGTTTCTTACCCAAATGTTTCATTGAATATGCATATTTGATATTTTATTGTAAAACATGCAAGTTTCTAGTTTATCATCCTAGAAACACCTGCTGTTTAACTAGGTAATCCCGAACCTGTTCTAGTTGAGATGTATTATGTTCAATTCTAGTTTAAGCATTCCTGTTATTTTCCTTATCTCAGCAGCTCTAGCACCATGATCTTTTGCCTTTCTGTTGGCATGGTTTATTATCAAATGTGTTTTAATATTTTACTATAATGAACACTATGGTACCCATGTTTGCACATACTGTAGTTTTTTTTTCTTTTTCATCTAATAGCCACATTTGAACTGCAAAGTGCTGCGTGATATTAGATGGTACAAACCGGTGTTTTTTTTGTTGAACTGAAACAGGCTTCCAATGCAGAAAGCAGATATGTATATCCCCTGATTTGTGTCCATCAAATCCACATACTTTCACAGTTTCACTAGCTTCCTCATGATGTTTCTGACTAGTCCCAGCTGAGAGCAAGCGTGCTTCAAGCCATTGAAGTGGCAGATTGAGTGGTGGAGAATGACAGTTGTGGGAATGCTGCTTTACTTGGTACCTGCAGTGTCCGAGCTATGCAACTGCATGCTTGACCTTCAGGTTGGCCCTTTAAATGTGCTGAATGCTGCTACACACGTGCGCCTTTTTTTTTCCTCTCATATACTGCCCTCTAGAAACTTTATATGTTCTAAATAGTCCAGAAGGATAGAGGTTGACATTTTGTTGCGGGATAATCTTTTTGCTGCTGGAAATTGTGACATTTTGTTACACATATTTGTTAGCAAGCAATTTAGGACTAAACCTGAAAGATACACATTTTTCCTGATTGATGACAAGTGTGAGTCTTTAGATTTGAATGCTTCTTCACTGCTGTTAGTACAAGGAAGCATTTCCAGAATGTATTTTGTTGTTGATGTTTCTGTTGTTAAGTCTCATCATGGATATCACCTTAAAGTTGCTGTGCTAGCCTGAATCATCTTTATTACTAAGTTTAGCCACGTGTTTTGCAAGCTGCACATAGCATGGAATGGTTTTACATTGTAGACTTTCTGTTGCTTGCTGGTAGGTTATTAACAGCACTTGTATGCGAATATTGGAGTGGGTGCAACTAAGTCACATGAAGAAAGTTTACCTGTCATGTAACCTGGTAAGTGGTGACTGTTCCTGACATTTTGTTTGTGCATTGCAGAAATCAGCATCAAGTAATCTTCTCCGTTTCATTTGTAAATTGGCCCAATGACTTCTGGAAGAATGAACTGATGGACTTTTCTAACAAAAGTCGAGCTGAAGGGAGCAGGAGTGCTGAAAGTGGTCCCATGCTTTTAGATGTCCTCGAAGGTTATCTGAAGTATAAGGTTTATCTCTTGCTTGATCATTATCATATAGCAGAAGCTAGAATCATCTTTTTATTTCTTTTCCAATATATAGAAAAAAAGGGAAAGCTTTTGGGGGTAATGTACCCATTTTTTTGTTCTCCTGTAAAACTGTATGGTCCTTTATGGATCCTCTTATGCATTATGTGCAGTATCAAGGATGTGATATTTGTAAGTTCGCTAGAAAGGAAAAACATTCAGAGAGTGTAGACAATAATTCAACCAGAATTGATGAAAATTGATATGCTCCTTTAGTCCTTGAATTTGGCCAGTTGTCTTATGCCATATGGGATTTATATTTAAAATGCATTATCATTACCATTGCACCGAGATCTGTTTACATGTGATTTGTCAATCTCAACATATTGACGCAAGGACCTATTGTCAAGGTCTCCTTTTGATAGTCTGTGGTGCTTGACTGCTCTGGGTGTGAGCTGCATTTGTGCGGCTTTCTGCCTATGAACTTTAGTTCACTCTGTATAAGAATTTTTTTTTCAGCTTGGCTTTTCATGTCCTCAAGCAAGTAAAGTTTCTTTGTTTATTAATATTTTTTTATTAATCTTCAAATATAGTCAATATACTCAAATGTTCTAAACATGCTTGTTGGTCAGAATTCGCATCAAACAAGGATAGGCAGGAGGAGGATGGTGGGTTCAGAGTCTGATCCATCACTAAATGTTGACCATAGGAAGGCGGATCTGTATATACCTGCTCCCGTGCTTTGTGTCCATACCTAACAGTCTTACATGCCTGTGCACTAACTACCTCCCTCTTTGTCCTCTGCTCAACTCCCTTACTTGTTGGCCTTGCATTGCTTCCACCAGTCTATACAGCTGCAGCAGAGTGGAGGACTAAGGTGACCACCTATGCGAACCCTCCTGTTTTTCGATTACTCTCTTTACTTGCTCAATTCGTCGCCTATGTGAATGCCCTTCCTTGGATTACTATAATTTGGTTGATTTATTGCAGAATTTTTCACCACAATATAGTTCAGTTTGTCTCTGAAGTATTGGTCTACTACTCTCTTTAAGTTCCATAATTCCCCTTTGCATTAGACATTAGTTTTGTTACTCTCTCTCTCTTCTACGAACAAGCAAATGAGCTGCTGCTTTGATTACAAATTCATAAATTGTCCCCTTTTTTCAGGTCAGGGAAGATGAAACCTCATGAGAAGGTGGTTGTTCTGAAGCCTGTGGCCTCCAGGCCTTTCTCCAGCTTAAGGTTCTTCCGAAAGGTTCTGCAAGACTTCAATGCCACCAGTTCCCTAACAATCACCATTTGGGAGGAGTCAGATCTAATCAGGCCAAGAGCCGCTCTGTTGGCATCGTTGCTGGGTGATCTTCCAACACAGATAGCAGCAACCACAGTAAGTCTCACACTGGTTTTGCTTTGGAAAGAAGCTTGATGAATTTTGATAACGATAATTTTATGCTAAGTGGAGCCTTCTAAATTAAAGTATTTGTCTGTTATATATATTCAGTTATTGAACTTATCCAGGGTATCTTCATGTGATCTTGTTTCAAATATATGTTAAACTTAACTTACAGGATGCTGGGTCGGATACCATATCTGAGGGCGTAGAAGTATATTTCAAGTGTTGCGACCATGTAACTGTTAGAATCGATGTGTACCTCTGTGTGTAACCGTAGATCCGGGTGAGCATCCTCGTTCTTCTCCGTGGATGCACCTCAGCGGGTAGACGCCGATGCCGTCGGTGTAGTAGGCGTCCATCGTCGTGGAGACGATCACCAGTGGCCCGGTGTAGACCCAGTGGCGCTGGGGTGAACCGTAGTGGTACGGTAGTGATCCTGCAGGGGCGACGGCGGAGTCGGTGGGCTCATCCCGTCGCTGGCAGCACGTCTTTAGGATCGGATTAGGGTTTCTCTGTAGGTGGGTGGCGGCTCCGTTCAACCTCGTGCCGAACCCAGTTCCCCACTCATCTATATATATATGCTGTGCGACAGGGACCCACCAACCAGTTAAGGTTGGGCTCCCCCGATCAGGGAGCAG
The DNA here is from genome assembly GCF_019320115.1 of Miscanthus floridulus. Classification (NCBI taxonomy): domain Eukaryota; kingdom Viridiplantae; phylum Streptophyta; class Magnoliopsida; order Poales; family Poaceae; genus Miscanthus; species Miscanthus floridulus. The sequence continues at coordinate 210,383 of NC_089589.1, forward strand.
AGGCAAGGGCCCAATAGGCCGGTGGAGATCAACTAACATTCTCCCCCTTGATCTCATTCCATCTTTCACTTTCATATCATTAACTTTTGTTCATTCCATTACAGATTAGCTCATAGAGCATGTCTCATCATCACGGTCCATTGCCGATAGACTTAACAGCTACAACTCACTACTCTGTTCTGAAATAGATACTTATCTTTGAGCCTTCTTTTGTCCAGGAATTTTATAGGCTTTCCCTTAAACCCATGCTAGCTACATGTTCTCTGAACACCATGTCCTCTGAACATGTTGGGTGGTAAGCCTTTTGTAAGCGGATCCACGAGCATCTTTTATGTACTTATATGCTCAAGACTCATGACTTAATCCTGGACTTTATCTTTCACAACATAATACTCTATGTCAATGTGTTTGGCAGCACCACTTGACTTATGTTGTGAGCATACTGTACTGCCAGATTATAATCGCAGTATAACTTTAAGTGGTCTATAGATGTCGTCAACCACCTTCAAACCGGGTATGAACTTCTTTAGTCAGTTCACCTGCCCGTTGGCTCATAACACGCTACAAACTGTCATACATTGTGGACGATGTAGTGACAGTTTGCTTTGAGTTTTTCCATGAAATAGCTCCCCTTTGCGAGATGATAGAAAATCCACGTCTGGATATGCATTCACTCTCGCATAATCAGAATCTGAATATCCCACCATGTGGAGTGAATCAGATCTTCTATATGTCATCATGAGGCCTTTCGTTCCTTGCAAATAATGCAAGACTTTCTTTACTAATTTCAGTGTTCTATTCCAGAATTGCTCTGGAATCTGCCAAGTAAAACCCGGTAACAAATGCCAAGTCAGGGCGCGTACATACTTGAGCATGTTGCAAGCTTCCGACAGCTGAAGCATATGGAACCACTTTCACTTTATCGATTGAGCTCATATTGGTTCCTAGGGCATTTAAAATCCTCATATCTGTCGCCCTTGACTATAGGAGCAGATGAGGGACTATATTTGTGCATACTGAATTTCTTTAAGATCTTTTCCATGTATGCCTTTTGTGACAGTCATTATACCATTTTTCTTCTATCTCGATGAATCTCGATCCCTAGAACGAACGAGGCTTCGTCAAGATCTTTCATATCAAGTTTTGAGGACAAAACTTCTTTTGTCTCCTGTAGTAGACTGACATCACTACTAGCAAGTAAGATATCATCTACATACAGGACAAGAAAGATAAACTTCCCATTCTTAAACTTTGTATAGACACAATTGTCCTCTACATTCTCTTTTAAAACCCAAAATTCTTTATTGACTGATCAAACTTCAAGTACCACTGTCTTGAAGCTTGCTTTAATCCATAAATGGATTTCTTTAGGTGGCATCCCATTCGTTCTTTTCCTTCTATGACAAAACCTTTCGGTTGTGCCATGTAAACATTTTCCTCTAAGTCTCCATTGAGAAATGTCGTCTTTACATCCATCTGATGTAATTCTCAATCGTAATGTACCACTAATGCCATTATGATTCTAAAGGAAACTTTACATGAGACTGGAGAAAAGGTCTCATTGTAATCAATCCCTTCTCTTTGCATAAAGCCTTTTGCCACAAGTCACGCTTTATATGTTTCTATATTCCCTTGAGAGTCAAGTTTTGTTCTGTAGACCCATTTACAACCTACTGTTTTGGCTCCTTTAGGAATTATTTCCAAGTCCCAAACTCTATTGGCATTCATCGATTTCATTTCATCTTCCATGGCCTTAAGCCACTTTGATGAATGATCACTTCTCATGGCTTCTTCAAATGAGGTGGGATCATCCTCCATTTGAAATTCCTTAGTGTTATACACTTCATAATAAGCAGAAATAACTGATTTTCTAACTCTTTGAGACCTTCTAGGGGCCTCCACATTTGGCACATCTACTGTTTGAGGCTATTGTTGCTCCCCCTCATGTGTGGCAATAGGTTCTATAGGATCCTGAAGAACAGGTTTCTCATTTTCATTTATTGTTGCCACAGGTGGAATAACAACAGGTGCTGACACCATAGTATTTTGCACTGTCGGTGCAGCGACAGCATGTAGTGAGAAAATTGGCTCATGAATCATTGGAGTGGGCGCATACACCCGCTTCACTTCAAGGTCAATTTCTTGAGCTACCATGCTCCCCCTCATCTTTTCATCATCTAGGAAAACAACGTGTCTCGTTTCCATAAACTTTGTGTGTCTCTCTGGACAGTAGAAACGAAAACCTTTTGACTTTTCTATGTAGCCAAACAAATAACAACTTACTGTTTTGGGATATAACTTTTTAATGTTTGGGTTAAACACTTTAGCCTCAGCAGGGCTCACCACATTCACAGAAGTGGTTTAGCGAGGGTACTCTTTGTGTCCATAATTCATACGGTGTTTTGGGCATCGACTTTCTTGATACTCTATTGAGAATATGAGTGGCAGTTTTAACGCCTCCATTCACAGGCTCAACTGTAAGGTGGAGTAACTTATCATACTACCCACCATATCCATTAGGGTACGATTGATTCTTTTAGCTACTCTATTCTGCTGAGGTTCGCCCGGTGTAGAATACTGGGCTACTATGCCATTCTTTTAGGGTATGCCGACCGTAGTACTCCCCCACGGTCAGACCTGACTATCTTAATCTTTAATATCTTAAATTTATCCAATACATTTTTTCTTTTTTTGATTGGATAAATATGGACATAATGGGAGTAATCATCTGTGAATATTATGAACGAATCATTACCATCCACACTCTTTACAGGAAACTGACCACAGATGTCTGTGTGAATAATCTGTAAAATTCCTGCGCTTCACTTTCCTTTTATGCATTCTCTGCATTGTTCTAAATCTGAGAGCTCTAATGGAGGAAGAATATCATTCTTAACTTGTCTTTCTATTCTCCCCCTCGAAATATGGCCTAAACGACAGTGCCATAATTTCGACGACGCATCATGAGCTCTCTTATGCCACCATTTCCAGATTAATATTCTGTCACCAGCTGTTTCATCAGCTGAGTGGCATATATCTTTGAAGAGCCAGTGAACTGACTCTTTATATGTCTTTGAAGAGACAGTGAACTGACTCTTTATTCTATCGAGGTACTCGGTGACCGTGTCACATTCTGGGATTGAGCCCACAATTTTAGGTTAAATCATGTTCTTTATCACAGCCAAACATTTCTTGTTGACAGTGACCCACTTTCTATGCTCAAAAGTCAGAGGACATCTTTTGGGATTCAAAATCCCTTTCTTTAGTTGCCCAAGTGGCATCATTCTCTTTTGTCTCCCTCACCGGTGCCACAAACTTAGTGGAACACGGTGAGGTGACTACCCAGTCCACCTTAGACAAGATGAAAAACAGGTCAAAACTTTTCTTAACATAAAATAACACCATTTGAATGCCTTGATTCCAACGTTAGTCAAAATCAAAACATACAATTATTCTTATACACTAATTCTACATCACCGTTGGGTAGAAATAGAATTAATGCATAAATCATTAACTTTCACAATTGTTCTTACACACTAATTCTACATCACCGTTGGACAGAAATAGAATTAATGCATAAATCATTAAAATTAACATCTGTTCTTATACACTAATTCTACATCACCGTTGGACAGAAGTAGAATTAATGCATAAATCATTAAAATTATGATATTGTTATTAACAACGTTGGTCAGAAAATAACAACATCATAATCATGTCAAATCTCTTTTTCTCCAATTAAATACCACATTGGTTCAAAATAACTGGAGAATCAATATTTTCTTTAGCAGCGGAAAAAATCTCTTTTTCTCCAATTAAATACCACATTGGTTCAAATTAACTGGAGAATAAACAATTTCTTTAGCAGCGGAAAAACTTTCACTCAATTTCTTGAATTTTACCCACAGGGAAAAATTACTTTTCTATTTTTCTTTTGAGCCAATTTGCATTTTCAATTTCCAGGAAATAAACATTTACTGAAAAAAGAAAAGCATGAAAAATTCATTATCTATTTTTCAGAAGCTTTTCTGGTTCATATCTATTTTCTAGAAAAATAACACGTTGGTGTAATTTTACCAGAAATTTTAAACCATTGGAATTCATTCAAGTCAGCTTCTGAAATTAAATAAAACCTTTCTATATTCTTCTATTCATTTTTGGCCCGGCCTGTAGGAACAGTGCACAGCCTATCAGCTACAATACGTCCGCGGCCTGCTAAACAGCCTGGCCCAGCTCTGTGCGCGATGCCCGGCCACACCCAGGCCACAACCTGGGCCTGGGCTAGCAAAGTGCCGCGCGGTGCGCTCGCCCGCCTGGGCCGCTCGCTGGCCTGTGCATCCGGCGCCGTTGGATCTCATCCAACGGCCGTTCGATCGTTTCGGCCGAACAAAAGGTCTTCACCGGCCGCGGTCCCGAACCCTAGTTTCATTTGCTCCTTTCTGATTCTCTCTCTTCTTCGCTGCTCTCTCCTCTCTCTACCTCAGCGCAGCCACAGCGAGACACCGAGAGCGAGCGAAGATGGAGGAGCGACCATGGCGCCGTCGCCGGCCCCCTCGCCGGCGCGCGTGCTCCCCAACGGGTGAGCATGCCGCCGTCGAGCGGCCTGGCCGCGGCGCCCCCTTGGCCGAGCCCGGCGAGCCAGCTACCCTCGCTCGGCTTCTTCTCCCGTGCCGGCGAAGGGACAACCCGACGCACGGCGAGGTAGATCCACCCCTTCCCCCTTCGGATTTGTATTGTTCTTCTTCCTTTTCTTTTCGAGTTCATCCGAATGGGAAACTAGGGTTAGGGTTAGGGTTCCGACCCTTCTTTTTCTCTTCTTCTTCCCCAATCGGATCTAGATCTTGTTTGCTTTTCTTTGTTTGACCGATTGGGGTTAGGGTTCGTGTGCCGACCCCTTTTCTTTGTTCTTTTTCTTTTCGCTTGAATTTCCTTTCTTTTCTTTTCGGATTTGATTCCGATTGGGATGAGGGGTTTAGGGTTCCAAATCTCTTCCCTTCCCCTTCTTCCCCCTTCCCCTTCTTCTTTTGGGATTAACCCGATTTGGGATGGGGTTACAAATTAGGGTTAGGGTTTCGGTTGAACCTTTTTTTTCCGAATCTCTTCCCTTCCCCTTCTTTGTTCAGATCCGTAAGGAACTCCTTTCTTTTCTTAGATCCGAATTGGATCTGTTCTGTTCTTGGGTTAGGGTTCGGCTTCGTGAGCCGAGGGCCCTATCTCTTCTCTGATCCGAATGGATCTTGTTTTCTTGCCGCGCGCCGGCGAAGACGTCGGTGCGACATGACCGGCAGTTAGTGACTTCCGCCACCCCCGGTCTCTTTTCAGTTTCTTTTACCCGGTTAGGGTTAGCGTTACACAGAGGCAACCTAGCTCCGATACCATTGTTAGAATCGATGTGTACCTCTGTGTGTAACCATAGATCCGGGTGAGAATCCTCGTTCTTCTCCATGGATGCACCTCAGCGGGTAGACGCCGATGCCGTCGGTGTAGTAGGCGTCCATCGCCGTGGAGACGATCACCAGTGGCCCGGTGTAGACCCAGTGGCGCTGTGGTGAACCGTAGTCGTACGGTAGTGATCCTGCAGGGGCGACGGCGGAGTCGGTGGGCTCATCCCGTCGCTGGCAGCACGTCTTTAGGATCGGATTAGGGTTTCTCTGTAGGTGGGTGGCGGCTCCGTTCAACCTCGTGACCCGAGCCCAGTTCCCCACTCCTCTATATATATGTGCTGTGCGACAGGGGCCTACCAACCAGTTAGGGTTGGGCTCCCCCGATCAGGGAGCAGAGGCAAGGGCCCAATAGGCCGGTGGAGATCAACTAACAGTAACAGCATGCCAAACTTCCAAGAGGCATGGTATGGGCGGCCGTTTATCACTTGATGGATACAACCGGAGGAAATATGGGCAAAAGAAAGTGAAAGGTAGCGAGTTCCCTCGGAGCTACTACAAGTGTACTCACCCTAGCTGCCCTGTGAAGTGGAAGGTGGAGACAACAATAGATGGCCAAATTGTTGAAATTGTGTACAGCGGTGAGCACAACCACCCTAAGCCAGGCAAGCCTTGTCTCCCCAGTAAGCCATTGTCATCAACAAGCACAGAGGTTGTGATGTGCGACATGCATGGTATTATTAACAATACGACGCAGGAGTAGAAAAAAAGACAGTAAAGCGGTCATACTCTGTTACTTTGCTGCAGCATCTGGTGGCAGTTGCATTTTATTGGAGGAATTTGGAAACAAGAGTGAGCTTGTTGATTGTTAGAAATGGTAGGTATGTTTATATATGTTGCTGGACATCAGTTGGGCACCTGGTGTGATAAGAGTGGCAAATAGCAGACTAGCTGTTGCCAATATTACTACATATCTGATTCAATCAGGACCATTTTTTATGTGATGTGATGGCTGCTGAAACTGTCATTTGAATTTAATTTATTATGGTGTTTCGTGTCCTTTGCTTTATGTGTATTTTTCTCTCTCTCTTTCTTTCTTCCATACCAGCGAGATGTATATATACAGTGATGAATAATCAATCTAGTGGGAGGGAAGGAGGGAGTGTTCATCACTTAGAGAGAATTTTGACACGCTGCAACAAAAGAGTGCATACTATACTCATAATTAGCATTTTATTTCAATCAGGTGGCTAAATGGAATTAGAGTATTGATTTGGAAAATAGAGGCTATTTTGACGGACTGATTACTGATTGCTGCCTGCCTGCCTTTGTGGGAAAAAAATCGAACAGATGAATTAGGAGATTATTAACCAACTGGCTTTTTGAAAATTAAATCGTTTCCAGATGCGAGCCCTGGCCCGGGGACCACCGACACCATGCATGCATGACACGCCATTGGTGTGCTCTTATATATTGATAATGATACCCTCGGGACGTCCACTCTTTCTGGACGGGACGGACGCGCCTACCCCCACGCCTCACGTCGTCACCCCCCGCCTCGTGCCTCGCGCTAAAGGACGGAACAAACGCGTCTGGCCTTGCGTCGTGCGCACCTGTGCCTCGTGCCTCGCGCCAAAGGATGGGACGGATGCACCTGCCCCTGCGTCGCGCGCCTCGTGCCTCGCGTCGCGCCTCCCGCCATGCCACGATCCTTCCTCCTGTCGACCGTGGGCGACCTCGAGCTCTACGCCTACGTTGAGCTCCGCGTGAACGAGTCTCCATTGTGGGGAGGTCATAAGCGCCTATACCGTAAAATCGATTTTCAACGGAATTAAAAAGACATCTGGTAGAATCGTAACCATAGAATACGACCCTAATCGAAATGCATACATTTGTCTCATACACTATGGGGATGGTGAGAAGAGATATATTTTACATCCCATAGGGGCTATAGTTGGAGATACTATTGTTTCTGGTACAAAAGTTCGTATATCAATGGGAAATGCCCTACCTTTGAGTGCGGTTTGAACTATTGATTTACGTAATTGGAAGTAACCAATTAGGTTTACGACAAAACCTAAAAATCGATCACTGATGGTGCAACAAGTAGATGAGCACATCTTGCAACCGTATGTTTTATATGTTTCAGATGTATGTTGCATACATGTCATCTAGATGTTGTAAAAATAGATCTGGTGTTGCATATGTTACAATAACTATACGCGTATATTGCAAGTGTATGTTTCAAATATTTTAGCTATTTCATACGTAATTTGCAAGTGTTTTATCTGAATATTGTATATGTTGCCGTGCCCATACACGTATGTTGCAAGCGTATGTTGTAAATATTTCATCTATTTCGGACATATGTTGCAGCAAATGCTTTATGTTGCAAGTGTTTCATCAGCAGGCACAGCAAGGGGGTGTAGGCAGAGGTGGTCCCCTCGGGCGCAACGGTCCCCACGTGTGCATGGGGAGCCAAGAGGGCGCGACAGCAGGCGTGGAGCACAAAGCTGTATCTATGGGCGTGGCAGCAGGCGTGGAGCACAAAACTGCATCCATGCTCGGCTCCTCTCTCTCCTTATTCGAGCTAGATGTGGCCTGTCAGCAACAGCATGTGAGCAGCAGGAGTGCGCGGCCAGGCATGGCCTGTCGCTGCTGCTCCTGATGGCAGCGGGCGCGATGATTTCCCCCGACAAGTGTGCCCGGTCAAATCAGGACCTAGTGGCAGAGGCACGGGAGAAGGAACAAGCGCAGACGCTGCGCGGGAAAGCTGAACACGGGGCCCGTGGCCCCGGTGCCGGGCGAGGCGGAGCCCGCCCCCAGAGGTCGGGCAATACGGAGCCCACGGCCTCGGGGTCGGGCGAGACGGAGCCTACGGCCTTAGTGTCGGGCGAGGCGGAGCCCTCCCCCAGAGGTTCTCCAGAGGTCGGTCGAGGCGGAGCCCGCGCACCTAGAGGCCCATTGGAGCTGTAGTCACGCTCTTGACTGCTTGGATGAATTAATGTTGATGACCATTAGCCCCTCCTTTTTAGGTACCTTAGTATTGGTCCCCAACAGTAGCCCCCGAGCCTGCGGAGGAGTAGAATACTCCTTCGAAGGCTTTTTCCGAATGGGAGAACTCTGAGGGCCTTGGCCTTCCTTTGTTGCCCACGGCGTGACCTAGGGACGGTGATTCCCTTTTGTTGTGATCGGACCCTTCGGGGGTCTGTCGTTTTGCGACCGCGCGTTTGGTCTCCTTGCGAGTCCAACTTTCCTTGAGCCCCCGCCCGTAGCAGGGGCCCGGTCGAGTATCAGCTCGTCTTCGCGATTGTCTTCCCTCAAGCGTTTTTTCTGATAAAAACATAGGGGCCGAGCCGTGCCATGATTTTCCTCTACGGACGAATTATGGTGCTTGGTGAGCTGTTTAATGGGCTAGTCCGAGCGGGGCCCTAACATCCCGTTTGCGGGGATCCTGTCCTGGAGTGGTTGGCGGTGGTATGGGTCTCCGTCGGGCGAGGCAGAGCCCGCGGCCTCGGGGTCAGGCGAGGCGGAGCCCACGACCTCGAGGTCGGGCGAGATGGAGCCTGCCCCCAGAGGTTGGGCGAGGCGGAGTCCTCCCCTAGAGGCCGAGCGAGGTGGAGCGTAAACCCAAGGGTCGGGCGAGGCGGAGCCCGCGGCCTCAGGGTCGGGCGAGGCGGAGTCCTCTCCTAGAGGCCGGGCGAGGCGGAGCGTAAACCCAAGGGTCCGGCAAGGCGGAGCCCGCGGCCTCGGGGTCGAGCGAGGCAAAGTCCTCCCCCAGAGGCCAAGCGAGGCGGAGCACAAACCCAAGGGTCGGGCGAGGCGGAGTCCACGGCCTTGGGGCGAGGCGGGACCCGTGGCCTCGAGGTCAGGCGAGGTGGAGTCCTCCCCCAGAGGCCGGACGAGACGGAGCCAGCGCCCTGGGGTTGGCCGAGGCGGAGTCCGCGGCCTCGGGGTCGGGCGGGATGGAGCACGCGGCCTCGGTGTCGGGCGAGGCGGAGGCCGGGCGAGACAGAACCCGCGACCCTGGGGTCGGGCGAGGCGGAGCCCGCGCCCTCGGGGTTGGGCGGGGCGGAACCAGCGGCCCCGGTGCCGGGCGAGGCGGAGCCCGCCCCTAGAGGTCGGGCGAGACGGAGCCCGCGGCCTCGGTGTCGGGCAAGGCGGAGCCCGCGTCCTCGGTGTCGGGCGAGGCGGAGCCCGCCTCCATAGGTCGGGTGAGGCGAAGCCCTCGACCTCGGTGTCGGGCGAGGCGGAGCCTGCCCCCAGAGGCTCCCCAGAGGTCGGTCGAGGAGGAGCCCGCGCACTTGGGGGCCGGTTGGAGCCATAGTCACGCTCTTGACAGCTCGGATGAATTAATGTTGATGATCATTAGTCCTTCCTCTTCGAGTACCCTAGTATTGGTCTCCGACGCTTCCACCGCTGCTCGCAAATAGACGCCCTCTTCTTCACAGCGGCTTTGCTGATGATGAATTGATGGTCATCCGTGACTATAATAACAAGGAGGAAGTACCACCTGCTGCTGCACATGGCGACGACGAGTTTGCTGCTGCTGATGATGAATGGGACTTTGACAATGCTGACAGTGTCCTCGATGAAGCCAAAGATAATAAGCTCACTGAAGCAGACGGGCACTAGCCTGTTGATTTCCTCGGATTTCATCCTTACAAAGAGATTGTCTTCTTTTGCGTACCATCTGGGACAATATCTTATAATTTGAATACCTCAAAGTTTCAACAGTTGGGCGGACGTATACATATACCAGTGGGCATGAGAACCTGTTTCCCATACACGCCATGCTGGATACGGGGATTATTTGAAAACAGTTGATATAAGTGGCCGCCGGTATATCAAATATATTTAGACTCTGTTTGTTTATTTGGAGCTAATGTAAGGGATATTGACCCCCCGGCACTTGCTTATAAGTATGCATGTAATAATCAGAGTGCACATACATCTTCAACTTTATTTTGTCTAATAAATTATCTTTTGGTCACGCATATTTTGCTTTTATTTTTTTTGGCACAAAATAAATATCTCTAGATCACTGCGTGCATCTCGCACAAAGTTAAAGGCACACTTAAGTAGCTACTGGCTGCACACCTTTTTAAAAATAAAAAAACGGTGGACTATTATTTTAGTTACTAATTGAATGCACGTTGTTTCAATTTTCAATCGAAAATAGAGTGAAGGATAACACAGTACCAAATAGTAATTGATTTTATAGGGGCAGATCCACGTATCTGGCCAGCCAACAGAGTTCCTAGGCTCAGCCCGGCCCTTGGTGCTCGTCTTCCCAGCCCCTTCAATTCAATTCGTGCTATATATTACTCTAGCTAGCATCAGCAATGAATGATTAACGATGAAGACAAGTGTGTTTTGCCCTTGCTTCCTACAGTACTGTACAATTCTACAAGCGCACCCTAATATATGCATTACACAATACAGTTGGACTGGATGAAGCATGCGTCTGAGTATGCCAATGACAAGGAAACACGATGTTGGACTGGCAGCATATGAGCGATGGAGCGCACACACGGTGTCGCACGAACCTTTTTTCCCCTTGGGATGGATGCACATGCACTGAAACGGCGTGCCAATCTTATCGGATCAAGTCCACCCATAGTTCAACAAACTAATACTTGATTTGTTTGTTCGTTACAAGACAACACATACATAACCAATGTACCATTTCTCTAGTATAACAGCAATCCAAGCATCGTACCACCGCAAATGAGTGGTATACAAATTACACGATACAGTGTCAGTCAAAGCAACCAGCTCCAAAGCCTTGTTGCTTGTCACTCGGCGCCATCCCCTGAATGCCTGCAATGGCACACCATAGGTTCACACGGTGTTCTCAGACAAAAGAAATTGCATTGGACACACATTATGATGGAGGGGCGATTAATCAATCGATCCCCAGCTACCTCCAAGATGTTGGCAGATTCCGAGATTTCCGGTCTAACTGGACACTTTCTAGAGCAGACGATGCCCGCAGCACCTCTTCAGATATATCATCGGCATCGTATCTCCAGTTGTACTCATCTTTCCTTGTGTTATTGGAAGCTGAAGATCCCCCTCTGCGATCTGAAAGTACACGTACCAAGTGGACTTGTTTCAGAATTCGGAACAACACAGCTACGTATGATAAGCTGAAACGATTACATAGCAGTGCACAAACCTGATGCCTGCAACGAAGAGATTGGCCTGGCAATTTCAAAGTACTATATGTTACACTCACATCCAAATATATAATGCCAAAAACAAATAGCTGTGCATATTCACAACGGCACAGCAGTATGGCATCACACTTACCTCCCCATAGGAGGCAGGCTCCCAACTGACGCTGATGGTGGCCTCCTCATGCTCCGGTGTTCAGCATTTAGCGATGGATCAGACTCTGAACTCATCATCCTCCTGCCGCCCATCCTTGTTTGAGACAAATTCTGCCCAACACAACATATTTAGATGACCAAAGCATGCTGTAGAAAACCAAAACTTTTAAGCTAGAGCATATTGACTATATTTGGAGGTTAATAATAAATAAACTTGTTATTAATAAAGTATAAGGACAGTGAAAGCCAAGCTGGGAGAAAAAAATCAAATTTTGTGCGTGCAGTGAACTAAAGGTCATAGGCAGAAAGCAGCATAAATGCAGCTCATACCCCAAGCACCACAGACCATCAAAAGGAGACCTTAAGTACAGGCCTTGCATCAATAAGTTGAGATTGGAAAATTATATGTAAGCAGATCTCAGTACAATGATAATGACAATGCATTGTAAATATAAATCCCATGCATGCAGTGCAAGACAACTGACCAAACTCAGAAAAGAGTATATCACTTTTTATCCATTCTGGTTATTCTTAGAATCATTCTATACATTCTGACAATGCTTGGGTCTTGATAAACCTATCTCCTTAAGCTTCCAGAATAAGAACACCTACTTTTTGTTCTAAGGCAATACCTTGATGAGTATTGTAGTTGTGGCAAACAATATAATTTTTTGGACAGTTTGATTAAGCAAGACACCAATAGTATGAAGGATTATTGCTCACAACTCAATATACTACCTTTTCTACATAGCAAACATAATGCATAAGAGGATTCCATACTACTGTAACAAATAGCCTGGCTAAAACAGGCTAAAATGAATGTGGGTACAAATAGTGGTGTAGTGCCTAAAACAGCTATAGCTGGCTATAGCGGCAGCTATTGCCAGAGATTTGTTACCTTGATCCATACAGGACTACACAGTTTTCTGGGGAAAAAACAATTGGCTACATTACCACAAAAGCTTTCCCCCTTTTTTGTCTTTACTGGGAAACATAAAGAAACAAAAGGATGATTTTTGCTTCTGCTAATGATCACGCGAGAGATAAACCTCATATTTCAGATAACCTTCGAGAACATCTAAAAACATTGGACCACTTTCAGCACTCCTGCTCCCTTCAGCTCCATTTTTGTTAGAAAAGTCTTTCAGTTCATTCTTCCAGAAGTCCTTGGGCTGATTTATAAACAAAACCGGGAAACATTAATGGATGTTGATTCCCGAAATGCAAAAACGAAATATCAGGAACGGTCACCACTTACCAGGTTACACTCTGGCAAGTAAACTTTCATTGTGTGACTTAGTTGCGCCCACTCCAAGTATTCGCATACAAGTGAAGTTAGTAACCTACCTGCAAGCAACAGAATTCCTAGAATGTAAAACATTCCATGTTATGTGCAGCTTGCAAAACACATGGCTAAACTTAGTACTGAAAATCATTTTAAGGCCAGCACAACAACCTTAAACATTTGAGATGTCCTTGATGGGACTTAAAAACAACAAAATACATTATGGAAATGCTTCTTTGAATTATCACCAGTGCAGAAGCATTCAAATCCAAAGACTCACCCTAGTCATCAATCAGGAGAAAAAAAATGTGTATCTTTCAGGTTTAGTCCTAAATCGCTTGCTAAAAAATGGCATAATTTCCAGCAGGGAAAAGATTATCATGCAGCAGAATATCAACCTTTGTCCTTCTCGAATATTTCAGAACAGTAGTATAAATTTCTACAGGTCAGTATATAAGAGAAAGGGTGTATATGCGTAGCAGCATTAGAGACAAGCTTCTCTTGATTTCTTTTGTTTTGATAATGCATCAGAGACAAGCTTTGGCTTCTGCAGACATATTTGAAACAACTGATTAGCCAGCACATTCAAAGGGCAAGGCAAACCTGAAGGTGAAGCATGCAGTTGATTAGCTCGGTCATTACAGCTACCAAGCAAAGCAGGATTCCCGCCATCATCATTCTCCACCACCCGATCCTCCTCTTCAATGGCTTCAAACACGCTTGCTCTTAGCTCAGCCTAGTCATGCAGCCAGAAACATCATCAGGAAAGGTGGCGGAAGTATGTGCATTCAATGGACCATAGCATGCTTTCAACAGATAAAAAGATAGAAACCCAAACTAACTGTATTTATCTATGTTACACACAAATAGATTCTTTTGTCCACCCCCCCTCCCTGGCATCATACCATTAGAGTCGAAAACTCAAAAGAGCACTGAGAAGTTTAGGTGCAATAGTCACAACACAACACGAACAAAAAAAAAGATTTCCAGTAACACAGACGCGGTGAAAAAAACTTTTCTTGAGCAATGCGTGAGCATTCTTTCATATTCCTAAACAAGAACCTACCCAACAGCGCCCAGGCGCTCAGAATGTGCACATTAGAAATTGAAAAAAAAATATCCGCGGATTTGGGAAGGAAATTGGCAAATTGCAGAAGCGGAGGTGTAGATCCCCAGACCGGAGGGGGAGGAAAAGCTAGATCCGTGGGGCGTGGTGGAGGAACCGGATCAATGGAGGGGTTGGGGAAATGAAGAAGTGGGAAGTACGAACCCTAATCTTGGCGAGGACACCCTTCTTCTCGAGGGTGCGGGTGACGAGCGTCTTGAGCTCCATCATCTCCCGGGCGTAATCGTCCATCCCCGCCTGAAATGAAGTCTAGGGATGGCGAGTGGGAGCACGGAGGAGCGGAGGGAGCAGGCGCAGGCAGTTCTCCTCAAACAGAGGGAGAGAGAGAGAGAGAGAGAGAGGAGAGGGGAGATCGAAGATGAACACGACAGCGCCAGAGGTTGGGGAACGTCGTAGGCTAAAGGTTGACTGACAGGTGGGCCCAATAATTTTAGCTTTTTTATTTCGTTATATAAACAAAAAAAGAATACTTGTATTATACTTATCAGTTATATAAACAAAAAGAATTCACCAATTTTTTTTTTAAAAAGATACGAGTCTATTTGTCCAATTTACAACTTCACCTTTTTAATTAATTAAAATAGTTTAATTATATACACCGTTTGCATTTTATTATATAGCCTACTAGAACATTTATTGTTCAAATGGTATCCATAAATTATGGATGATTTCAAAAACATAAATCAAATCTAACGAGTTATGATCTACACAACAAAAACATTTTTATGAAAAATATAAAGGCACTTTAGATATTGATACAAACGAATTCGCATTAACCATCTGCCTACAAAATAACGGACATAGCATTTTCTAAAAAAAAAAACTTTACGCACAGTTAATGTGTACAACCGCCTACCATCACCAAGTGAACATAGCACTTTAGATATTGATACAAACACTCATGTTGAACATTTATTGCAAAATAAACTCGCACTTAAGTGTAGTTATAAGCCATTGGTTTCTTAATTACACCAAAGACAGTTGTCTTTATTTTATTTACAACTCCAAGTCACTCTGACACTTTGACATAACCAACTATAGGATTCATCATTCATATAGGTCAATGCCGATTGCATGCTCTTTGATCTTCTAGCCTACCCTTATTTCAGAACATGATAACTTGCTTTGGCTGGCTTGCATGTCTACATAGGATCTTCTCCAGTCGAGCTAAATCATTGAAAGAAATCAACTCCATCTTGTAAACAAATCAATATATTTCTAAGGACTCACTTTGTTTTTCTATTTACGGGCACGACAATGTCTAGATGAGAGCATGTCAACAAGATTTAACAGCAAACTAACAACAGAATAACATTACATACTCATATTTGAGTTTGCCTTCGTGCATTAGGTCCAAGAGGTAGTCTGTCGGTGTTTTGGACCGGCGGACCCTCAACCAACTAGTGAATTTGTACTGCGTGTTTCTAATCCCGGATGGTGATGCAAAGAGACACAAGGTTTATACTGGTTCAGGCAATAGCTGCCCTACGTCCAGTCTGAGAGATCGATCTTGTATTCCTTACACCAAGGTGCTCGTAGTAGGGGGTTACAAGCTGGGCGAGAGAGTGAGCTAGCCCCAGGTCTCTGCGTGGAACGGTGTGGATTGCTTGAGATGTTGATCTCAGGTAGCGGGGAAGCGTGTGTGTTACAGAGTGTTGAGCGTGTGTTCGTCTGAGCGTCTACGCGTGAGTTCGTGAACTCGCGAGTTCGTGTCCCTCTGTTCGTGAGAGCGTGAGCTCGTCGTCCCGTGTGTGCGTAAGCGTAAGCCCCCTCTAGAGACGGCCCCGGTCCCTCCCTTTTATAGTTGAAGGGGGGATACGGGTGATACAAGCGTTCGCTACGTGATGTTCTGTGAGTAGAGGCGGCATGTCCGAGCCCTGTAGCTTGTGGCTGTGGCGGCATGGTCGAAGGAGCCGTCCTGTCCTTGATGTGCTGGAGCAACGCGCCGGTCACATCCGATCCTGTGCGACGTGGGTGCTCTAGTGATAGCTTGACGCAGGGCATGGCGGACGACATGCCGGTCGCTGTGTGCTGATAGTGTAAAGAGCCGAGGCTCAGTTGGTGCCGAGGCCAAACCGTCGTGGGGGGCTCGGCGGGCGCGAATCCCGAGGCTGCCGAGACCCTGAAGTGGATTGCCGAGTCTCGGAGGGAGCAGTTGGTCCTATACACTGATTCCGAGGCTGCATGGACCCGAACTTGACTCCCCACGCCGCGCTGTCCTCGGAGCAGTTGGGGTTAGGCAGCATAGTGCAGTATGGGCGTCAGTCGTGGGCACATTGCTAAGCACAGCGGCCGGTAACTCCTGCCCTATCCTATCTCGGACGGCATGGCTTCGATGTGACTTACGTCTCGTCAGCCACTCCGCTGTGTCGAGCCGTCGTTCGGCTGGTGTCGCGGGAGCGGTTGGGCACGTTAGTTGGACGTGACGTCCTGTCAGAGAAGTGGGTCAAGGCGGAGGCGATGGGGTTGTTTGCCGAGCCGACTTCGAGCGAGGCGGAGAATCGGCAACTCGTCCGAGGCCTTCCGGGCGGGGCCTCGGGTGAGTCGGAGAATCGGTTCCCTGTCCGAGGCCCTACGTGCGAGGCCTCGAGCGAGGCAGAGAATCGGTTCCCTGTCCGAGGCCCTACGTGCGAGGCCTCGAGCGAGGCGGAGAATCGGTAGCCTCGGACAAGGTGGGGATTAGCCAGTAGTTGTCTCTTGGCTTTGATTTTTAAAGGGTCTAAGCGTTTTTTCGGCTCTTGCTTAGGGGACCCCTTTTTATGGTACCCGACATAGTCTATCATTGTTCTGTAGTCTCCTGTTTTATCCGAGTTCACCTACTTTTGGAGCTAGAACCCTCGTAGGGAAAGATCCTTTGAAAACATATATTACATTGTGTTAAGGAATTTTTAGATATAAACAATATCATATAACACAACCGAAATTCACTATCCCTTGAATACAACATGAAACCATCCATAAAATGGTTTGTTTGATGGTTTTTTCTCCCATTACATCGCAAGGGTATGCATGTTTGCTAGAGAGAGAAAGAGAGAGAGAGAGAGAGAGAGAGAGAGAGAGAGAGAGAGAGATTTTAGACCCACGTGCATGTTGCAATCGTAGAAATAATATACACACACAATCTTATTTTCATTGCACCCGCATGCATAAAGATGGATTGAGATTATTAATTAGTCCTTAACATACATTATTGTTCTTATCTACATCACATTCATGCATAGACAAACATGCATCTTCATCATCTAATATTTTATTTTTTGCTTCCTTTGAGCAAATTAGCATGTAGCTTCATGGATCAATGCATGTTTAGAACATATCAGTGTGAGCTGCATCAGGAGGAGGCAATGTCTCTCCTGTGGCCTCCAATAATGTATCTTGCAGGGGAGCCTCTAATTCTGGGGGTGTGGCGGCACGAACTAGAGCCCAGTTTATGCCACGAAAGAATGGGTGTTGTTTGATCTCCATGGCGCCCTCGTAGGAACCAAGCCTATTTGTAGGGTCCCGGTGTAGCAATTGGTATATCAACCGTCTTGCCGCAAGGCTCACCTACAATTAACATATATACATCACAAACACTTGCTGCAAGGCTCACCTACTAGAATAAATGCTTTTATTATTACCTGTATGCTCGTAGGAAATCTGATATCCTTGTGCAGAATATTAGCAAAGGTCATTTGTCTTGTCTTCCCTCTGAACGGTGTATAACCATACAACATCTCATATAGAAGAATTCCTAATCCAACAAATAGGGAGAATACTCATTATTATATAGTAGCGTGTATTATACATGTTTCCTTTAGCACAAGATTAGTTACCTAGCGCCCACCAATCTACAGCACTTGTATGGCCGGCTCCGGTAATAATCTCCTACAACATGCATACAAGGATTGATGTCACAAATGGTGATGGCTATCACACATGTCAAATAGAGACAAGAAATGAAAATGTTGGGAAAATCACATAAATAAAGCGAAGTAACAACATATATATACACACACACACACATACTGGTGCAATGTACTCCTCTGTACCAACAAAAGAATTTGATGCTCGCATTGGTTCAGCAAAGAATATGGGATTGCTCCTGCTCTTCCTCCTCTTTTTCTTCTTATCATCTTCTGGAAGAAACACCTATCAAACAACAAGAATAATCATGAAGTGCAACTAAGAAAATAGACTAACGAGTTAAAATAATAGTCATGAAACTGTCCAGTAAGGTTATTAATGAAGTGACATTACTTGTGGTCGGCAGGATGTCAAGCAAGACAAATCAAAGTCTGTCAGGGAAATGTGCCCATCTCTTTGAAGTAAAATGTTCTCTGGCTTTAAGTCTCTGTAGATTATACCTAAGAAAAACAAAGAATAGGGGAGCAAATGCTTAGAAATAGTAAACATCTCAAGTTTCTCTAGTAAAATGTGATGAATAAGTGCAAGGAACCCTTCCCCTTTGTCTTCTAAGGAAGCCTACCACTTTTATGAATGCTTAAATTCTTACCTAAAACTAGCCCTAGGTATAATTAATCGAAGAATGAAGACCAAACCAAACTAACTAAGACTGAAATTTTTGGTCACTAGTTCAGTCCCGAGTCCATACTACCTGAACTTTTTACGGTTAGTTCGGTTACGTGCCTTAGGTAACCGAACTAACCGAACATTTGCTTGAGTTATGTTGACATAACGTGTACTTTAGACTATTGTTAGTAATATAATATTTATTCTAATGGGTTTATATCAACCATCACTCTTATCACTTTGTTTAATCTATAAGCCGTGTTGTTATTTTTGCCTTGAAATAGAAAAAATATTGCTAAAATTTGCTACAAATTATGCTATTTAGTAGCTATTTTGTCTAGTCCGGTTAGTTCGGTCATGACCGAGACCGAACCGAACTAACCGAGACTGAACTTGCTCGGTCCTGAGTTCTAGAACTAACCGATCGATCTTCGTTTTTAGATGACCGAACTTTCAAAAAGACCGAGGAACCGATTAGTTCGGTTCGGTCAGACCGAACGCCTAGGCCTACCTAAAACAATCATTCGAGATGTTGACAAATAATTACTATTGGTCAAGCAAAACAATATGGTTATAGAATATTGGGTTGTGTTTGACTATCCACTACATGCATGGTACCCACCACCACCAAAGAGAATTTCATTTATATAATTAGTATGGCATATATGACTACCTTGGCAATGTAGGTATTCAAGTGCCGTGACCACTTCTGCAGCATAGAACCTGCAATAATCATGGACAATTACATCAACAATACTTCTTGGGTTCTTTATCCAACTACCAATTATATTATGTAACAACAAACAAATTAAGGATCAGAGTAGCATATCAATGACAATGGAGAAGCATAAAGAGTTTTCACTAAATCTAAGCAAAAGAAACAATTTCAATGTCAATACCCACCTAACCGCGTCTTCCTTCAGTACCTTCATAGGTTGTCTATCGAGGAGCATAAAGAGTTCCCCGCCAGCATAATAGTCGGTAATAAGACATACATGTGTCTTTGTCTGCAACATATATATGACATTGAGATGATAGTCATCCACAAAAGTATAATAAAATCAAGGAGAACAAACATTAACAACCCTGACATCATATTAATATATTACACAGATTCATTATGCAACAAACCTGAAATGATGCATACAATGTCGGAAGGAATGGGTGGTCCAACATATCCAAGATTTGTCGTTCAGCGGTAGCTCTATGGACCTAGAGGTATTATAGACAAATCGGATGAGAAAGAAACAATTAAGGTGGAAGTAACTAAAATGTCATGTGTGATGAAACATGTTAGTCATACCTTGTTTCGGTTAAGCATGACACTTTTATCCATAGCTTTCATGGCAAAGTATTCACCTGTGCCAAGCAACTCCACCAAGTGGACACTACAATTCAACAACAACTCACATGTTTACTATTTAAACGTATATAGGAAATGAAAACTAGAAAGGAGTATGTCTACTAGATTCATGCAAACTGAGTCATTACTATTCTTGAAACTATAATAGAGAAGTACTTACCTGCCAGTGTCACCAGATCCTAAGGGTCTTACTAGTTTAAAATGTTTCAAATCAATGCTTTCACCATTCTCAAGAACCTACAAGAAAAAATAGCATGAACCATCTAGGAGATTTCAAAAAAAATGTCATATGTGCTTGTTTCCAGTGGTTTCCAAATTAGGCATATAATATTGCAGAGAGTACCTAATTCTATGGAAGAATGCATGCCAATCGCTTTCTCAAATGTCTCATGATTGTTCCCTTTCATCTAGTAGGCTCATAAATTGCATGTAAGTATCTATGTCGTGAACTATGTATAACATACCTTTTGGATGGCTCTCCATGATGCCGTATCCTTCATATGTGGCTTTGGCAAGACTGGTTTTGAGTGATTAGCCCATAGATCCTCTGGTCTCTGAATATAACCACAAATTTCTATTAGAAGTTCTTAGTAATACTTAATTTCATATTATATAAAATTAATTTTTTTAGACGAACCAAATTAGCATCCGGAAGTTCCTTTGCAGCCTCATCAATATTGTCCGCAGTTTTCTTAACCTGGTACATGAATAATTCAAGTTAATGCATAAGACAACTATGTTTTCCAACAAGGAATTTAGAAAAATAAGGTACATAAAATTTAGTTGTCAAAATCACTTTATGCAAACTAAAACACAAAAGAAGTACGTCAATTAAGGAGGGAATTCATCAGAGCACTAAAGAACTGACCTTAAAGATGCCATCTATGGAACTTTACCACTAGTCTATGAGTCCAGTGTTGATCATTAGGGTTTAAGAAATATAAATCTTTAATAACGCTAGATGATGCTAAATGCTAATAAACATTGCAAGTACTACACTATGCATGGCTTGCATTTATAACATAGCAGTCACGATAAAGTTGTTTGGCATTGTATTCTCAAAAAATTTCCAGATATTTGTGATAGCAAGCCCATATATGCTAGTCGCCATTAAGGTACAAACAAACCAGCATGGCACCATCTTTTGCAGCAGCATCTCGAACACGCTCAGTTCCATCCAACTGAACCCCAATGAAGTATTGAACATCACCCTAATCAACCATCAAATTGGATGCTTCTCAAATCACATGAAATAGTTCCAAACCAAATATCTAGGTAAAAAAGTTTCATATCTCTTATTACGGTACCTTCTGATCACGCATAGGTTGCAAGTGAAAGAGGTTCCAGAATTTTTTACCTGCTCAAAACCACAAGAAATTTTAGTTTGATTCATTATATAGGAAAAAAAAACATTTGCACATTATTAGCCTCTACCCGCCAGCAGTTAGTACTAATGCAGTAACATAACACTAGAGTGATGTACTGTTATAAATGTTTGGGGTATAGAAATTGCATCATGATCTTACAAGAACATGGGAGCATGTGAAGAGTATGTACCGCTCTTTGTATAATTTATCAGCTGAACGGTAACTTCTGTTTGGTTATCTATGGCATCTCTTATCTTCTTTACTGTCCCACGGTCAGTTTCAGGCCCTTGAAGAAACCTGCAAAGGAAGCATATATAGATGAAGGGATTCATTAAATCATTAGTCACTGTAATATGTAGTTTATGAACAGTTGAAAGCAATGAATTTAGGTAATATTTAATGCCATAATTTACCTACAATTTCTTCCCAATATTTCTTCGCGTGAATACTCTGTCAATAGCAAAAAGCTATCCGATGCAAAAATCTATGACATTCACCCGAAAAATATAATGATGTAGTTCAATGGAAGGTTGATATCTATGTTGATAGAAAGAAAAGAACAATGATGTTAAAGGTAGAAGATATACGAGTTTTTGTCTTACAATTGGATTATCCGGTAACCTCGGATCAGTGATGACAAAATTCTTTTCAATACGTTCAAGCGTAGTAGCCAAATCTATACCCCTTCTCATTTCTTTCCTCCTAAAATCATCATCAAAGCTTTCTGGTCTCTCATCATCGCTATCAAGTAGCGTATCTTCCCTTGGTTTTAGAATGTTCTTCTCCACATTTCCATGACCCATACCAATAAGACTGCACAAACGAATTAAATGTGAGAACAAATGCAAAGATAATAGAGACTCTACAAGGAAACTTTGAAATAAAGCAAATGCTATGATTATATCATGTGGTTCATTATCATACCCCATAAAGGAACGCAAACCAGATTTCCTGGTCTTATTCCCTCCGTCAGGCACTTCACTAATTTTTTGTAGAGAGTTTCTCGTTCCACTCCGTGAGTTACGGCGGGATCCACTTTCGGAGCTTCTCTTGCCGGGTACTTCATCACCTGAAAGCACATCTCCTGATTCCTGTGATTTCCTTTTTAAGGTATTGTTTCTTGATTCTGACAATGACCGTGGATCCTTCAGGGCAAGTAGAAGCTCCGAGACTGAGCTACGGGCATGATCCTTCTGTCTTGCTGCAAAGAATATTATTGTTTTCACAGTCGTGCAAGGTAAAACCTTTTTTTTTTGAAAAGTAGGCAAGGCTACTAGTAGTAAATAGTACCATCATATCTGATGAGTGACTCTGGCAATCCATTTGGGCGAAGAGCTGTATCCTTGCTACCTTCTGTGTACTTACTCACTTCCACTTGCATCCTGTGACACATTATATTGCACACCAAGGTTTGTAATAATAATAACTATAGTGCTGAACAAAACTATAAAGTGGCATGATGATATATATATGATGAAAAAGCTGACCCAATGAACTTGAGGACCCTGCCATCCTCATCCTTGATGGGGGCAACGGTTAGGAGGTTCCAGAATGGTGTACCATCCTTCTTGTAGTTGAGAATACGACCACAGTAATTTGACCCAGCTGAGAGAGCCTGTCTGATCTTCGAAATCTCTACGGGGTCGGTCCCAGAACCTTGAAGGAAGCGGCTGCAATTGAGAGATGGTGGAGGCATAAGTGCAGTGCGTACTAGTTGGAGTTGTATATATCTATGCATTAAATTGGCATGGAATAGAATAGAATGAAATCGACGAACCAGTTCCTTCCGACGACCTCATTGGAGGGGTAACCAGTCATGTTGAAGAATCCAGCACTGGCGTAGAGGATGGGGTGGTCAGGGCGGGTGGCATCGGACACGATGAAGGTCTGCTGGAACGCAGAGAGTGCGGCGCGGAGCTCCTCCGACACTCGGGGGAGTGCTCTACCAGCGGCGACCCTCTCGTCGATGGAGTTTCCACTCTCGCTGGTGCGGTTGGAGCCGCCGGAGGGGCGGGCGACGACGCCCTGGGGGCGGCCGGTGTGCTCGTCGGTCTGGAGGACAAGGCCCCACTCGGCGGCCCTCTGTGTCGCCCGACCCACGTCAGCATCCTCATCATCCCCGGCGAGGCTAGGATGGGAAGCAACTGCAGGAGGGGGGAGGAATGGGGAGGTGGTCGCCCGATTTGAAGCGGCGGCAGCGGAGTCTGGATTGAAGACTTCGAGGGATCCGCGGGAGTCACGCGGAAGTCCTGCACCACACGAGATTAGTGTTGTTCATCCACCACATGAAAATTCATAAATACTAATGCCATCTCTCTTCTCATTAAGATATCTATATTTATGATACAAACACATGTCTAGCAAAAAGTAGTGCCAGGAGAGGCTTTGCACAAACGAGGTACAATAATTTGATTTTTATGTATACGTCCGGATTATGTAAAAGGTCTATGTCGTCATCCTAGTAGTAGTGACGATTTCGACGTGAGCATTGCACTTAATGATGGAAAAGAAAAACCATATGTTTAGGTCGTTGCTAGCTCTCTGGATAGGGTTGGGTGTTTGCCAGTTGTATGCACATATTTGCAGGTGCGTGCATGATGTATGCATATGTAAATTTAGCTCAGGTAACTACAATAATGCTGGTCGAAAATTTTTCCATCCCTCTCTCTACCTCTACTCATGCAACAAAGCTATGTATTCGGTTGCAATACACGAGTATATTTGCTAGTTAAAAAGAAGGTAAATAAAGGAGAGAGATGCTTGTTGATGGATGTATTTTTGAGAAAGCTAAGGAAAAAAAAGGCAGCAGGATCAAACAAATTGTACAAGATCGAGTAAAGATGGAAAGGATGTATGCATGTAAAGACGAAAAAAAGCAGATGGGTGCACGTGAGAAAGACAGCAGTACTCACATGCTCAGGTAGATACTAGTACTCCGTAACAAATTATTAGAGAAAAGGAAGGTAATTATACGAGGATGGTATTAATTGGTGGATGTCGTCCAATCCAACGTGACGTTTGTTTAACTTATAAGTCGTACTTTTTTAGTTAACGAATAATATTTTTCTATTACAACAAATCAGTTAACAGTACTTTCAGCCATGACGTAACATGGCACAAGTTAAGTCGTGCACACATGTCAGAAGAAGCAACGATGAATTTGGAGGATGCTTGACAGTGGCCGGTCGGCTGGGTGACTGGGTCGCATATCGATGATGGATCGGATAAGGAAGAATTTTCAGAACCAATCAAAAGAAAGCTAGCTAGCGCTATATCTGGAGTAGTACCAATGCATATATATTCTGAAGGGAAAAAGGGGAATGTATGTATCTAGCTGATGATCAATGTTAATACATCTATAAATAGCCCAATATTATGATTAATAATCTACCTAAATTAAGTTAGGATGCATGAGTACATATTCATCTAGCTATAAGTTTCGTATAGCTAGCTAGCTTTGCTACAGCTCAAAGGTAAATTACTACTACTCCGTCGGTTTGTAAATTGTAAGCCGTTTCGAATTACCACTTTGTACATATCTAGCTAGGCGCATAATAATAACTATGTACAGAGAAAAGTCTAAATGACGGAAAATATTTAGAACGGAGAGAGTAGAGCAGCTTGCAGAGGGCAAGGATCAAGTTACAGATATAGATGCATATTACTATCTAATTATTACATTAGAGGTATAATAGGATTATTCTCAGATAGATGCATCATCGTCATCAACAAGCAAGCAAACGAAGCGATTAATAATAAACTAATTAGTACACAAGTATCTATCTAGCTAGCTAGGAGTAGTGCGTAGCATATATAGTATGTATAAAAGGAGTAAAGTAATCCATGCATGGAGTATATATACATATGCATGTACAGTACGTGTATATATAATATACATATATACGTAGGTACGTACCTTTGAAAGCCATTGATAGATGTAGTAGTATAGGTAGCTAGATAGATGTTTACTTGCTGGCTGCTCCGGTGGGTAGATGAGCGGATTCGGATCGTTCGGAGCAAGAGCAAGAGCAAACAGCAAGCACAGCAAGGCTGGCGGCGGCTGTGTGCCTTAGCTTGCCGGCAGTCGTCGGTCAGATACTACTCGATCCGCCTGCGCCCGGCGGCTGCTGCTGGTGAGTACTCGGTGCTATATAGGATAGGATCAGAGCACGGCGGAGAACCTTCGACCTGTTTAGTTGCTCCCCACTTCCAACTTTAACACTATACAAAAAGAAGATTTCCTGTCACATTAAATTTATAGTACATGTATGGAGTACTAAATGTAGACGAAATCAAAAACTAATTGCACAGTTAGGTTGTACTTTGCGAGACGAACGTTTTGAACCTAATTAGTCAATGACTGAATAATTATTACCAAATACCAACGAATTAAACAGTGCTGCACAGTGAATTCGGCGGCGCCGAATTCCACCAACTAAACGTGGCCCTTGCTTAATTGCTTGTTGCTGATTGGGATTGGGATGCGATGGCCCAGCAACTAGCTAGCTAGCTAGCTACACAGAGAGAGAGAGCGCTACTGTGCTCCTGCTGATCCCCATGGAAGGCATGTGCAGTTATCGATTGATGTGCAGCGAGCGAGCGCGAGCCAGCGATATAGCTATGGCATGGAGGAAGACATGAAGCACAGCTAAGCTAGGCTAGCTCAGCCTTACCAATATAATTGCAGCAAGCTAGCATATGCAGACGAGATGGAGAAAATACAGAGACACACAGGATCGAGCCGGCCACTGCACCGTACCGATCCACTGCTAGTAATTAATTCTCGAGATGATGCAGTACTACTGTTTCTGTCTCCCTCCCTCTAGCTAGGTGGGCGTGCATATACTGGAGATCGACAGCGATGCATGTGCATGACGAAGACAATGAGATGAGATGGAGGATGCAACTATAGATGGCCCTGCCCAGCCCATGAGAGAGCGAAAGCAAGGAGGCATCGGATCTGACGCCAATGACGACCCTGCCTAGCTCAAGAGGCAGAGCACATGGCCGGCCACACTTCATTATCTAGATACAAGATTGTTTAATCCTTCCAACCTGATTCAGCCACACTTCATTCATTCACTTGTCGCTCCTTCAGTGCACGTAGCCTAATAATGCCAGTCTCTCCAAGATTGCCGTATCATGCCAGTCTCTCCAAGATTGCCGTATCATACAGAATAGAATGGAACTTGATAAAATACTCACTCTCAATGTGCAATTTCATTCATTCTATGGTTTTGTAGGCATTTAATTCTAAGACTCGTATAGAGTTGGTAATCATGTCAAGAGAGTTTCATTCCCCATGAAACTCATTTCTTCTCTCTCTCTTCATTAAAGCATTGCCATGTCATAAAAAAATACATACGTGGCATGCTATTAAATGCAAATAAAACTCTAGTGAAACTCCCACTGAGACTGGCCTAATAATCTTCTTCCTAATATATATCTGTGTATCGAAACATGCGTGCATGCAACATGATTCCTAAGTACTCTATCCGTTCCAAATTATAAGACATTTTAACATTTTCTAGATACGTAGCTTTTGCTATGCACTTATGTCTAGAACTCTAGATATATATATAGTAAAAACAATGTATCTAGAGAAGTCAAAACGTCTTATAATTTGAAACAGATCGAAGGGCATACCAAAGAAATAAGTTATGGGGAGGTGCTACCTGCTATGTGCTTGAAAACTAAATACAAAGTTCTTTTGATGGATTCAGGCCATTAGATCTCAATCAAATGACACTGGGACTAGCTTTCTTCTTCTTCTTCTTCTTCTTCCTCACAACAACATTTCTAATGCGCCGCACCGGTCTCCTTGCTTTAATTTTCAACCTCCTCCAGCCACGACTAGGAGGGCAACAGGCCCCGATCCCTGACGAGGAATTCATCCATCAGAGGATGAAAATGGGGTGAATTTAATTTGCTAACGGGCGAGAAACCAACCCTATCGAGTAAAACGGGTGTGAGGGTGTTCTCCAACTCCTCGTGGAGGAAAAATTAGGTGTGCGCATCACACAACCATCCTCTCTCCCAACCTCAGCCGCCATCCTCCTCCGACACTGCCTTGATCCCCCTCCTCTCCTAACCGGCG
The DNA here is from genome assembly GCF_019320115.1 of Miscanthus floridulus. Taxonomy (NCBI): domain Eukaryota; kingdom Viridiplantae; phylum Streptophyta; class Magnoliopsida; order Poales; family Poaceae; genus Miscanthus; species Miscanthus floridulus. The sequence continues at coordinate 237,849 of NC_089589.1, forward strand.
ATGTCACTGGTGGATGGAGGAGTGGGGAGCCGGTCCTTTCTCCTTTGTAGTTTTAGGTTAAGTTTGTTGATCCTTGTTGATCTATGGTTTGGTTTTTGTGTTTCATTGGTTAGGGTTTGGTTTCTGGTGTCACCGGTGAGGTAGTGGCGACAATGGTACTTTGGAATAAGGTATCTCTGATCTATCCCTACCTCTATGACATTCGATCTGGCATCGGTGAAGGTCTTGTGAGAGTTTGGTCTACGTTAGATCTGGCGTCGGGGAAGGGTCTGTTAGAGTTTGCTTTGTCATGTCTATTGATCTTCTTCAGATCTTGGCATTTGGTGTGTCTATAAGGCAAAGCAATTGGTTGGCTTTTGACGCAGTGATCTTGACCTCTTCTTTTGGTCTATTTTATAGCAAGGTCATCATCCCCAACACTTCGTTCTGATGGTGTAGGATTGTAAGCCTACAATCTTTCGAGGGTTCCTCTAGTCGATGTTCTTTTAGTAGGTTCTAGATCTCGTTGTCAGCGGCGAGTGGCTTATGTGGTCTTCAAAGTCTTGTCCAACGAGTGTGTTTCTAGGTGTCTCTTTTCTTTGTTGTCTTTTTAGTGCGATCTTTAAGCTTCGGCAGGCAGTGAACAATCGTAGGAAGAAGATGACTATTTTGGTTTTTGACGTACTCTTTCTAGAGGTTTGTTTTTGTGTCTTGTTGTCCATCATTTTGTGCTACTAGTCTTTGTTTTTCTCAAGATATATCAGATGTGAGACACTCTATTGAGTGCTTTTAAAAAAAATACATCCGCACATGCTCATGTAAACCCAAGAGATTGAACTAGTAGAACTTAAGATTTACGAAGTTAGTGGTGAACCTAGAAGAAAAATAAGTGGGACGTACTCTAGCCACAAGCAAGAGAAAGCAAAAAGCACATAACACACAAATTGCAATCGCACAAGGTTACAACAAAACAAGATGAGAACAATAGTGTTTAGACTATACCTCTAATTTGAAAAATAAATATCATTGTTTTTTAAGGTGTAAATATTGTTCTTGCACCAAACCACTCAAAACACATTAAAAATGACCAAACCTAAAGAATTTTATAAAGATCAACTTGGGAGTAATAATGAAGTGACCATGTGTCTTGAACACTTATGGACATTACAAGAACAAACATACCACCAGTAGAGCATTAAGCATGTCTAGTTCTTCTACATTTCAACAAGTTCACTTTTCAGCCTTCCATGGCTTAAAAATATCTTAATTCTTTTTTAAGTAAACTTGATATTTTATTATTTAGCTAGGTAAATATTACCCCGGAATGCCAAAACCACAATTTCAATGGCCATATTCTGTATCCTATAAGATAACTCATCATATGTGTCCTAATTTGTTTTCACATAAATTTGCTTTACTCCTTACTTCTCATCAGTTCTTCAAAAATATATCTATATGAAGTTTGCCTTTTTTTTCTATTGATAAAATGTGCATAATCATTTCGCTAAGAGAAGTACAATGAACGAGAACCACTTTGAAGTCATGACTTCCTGGCTTGTTAGTCCTTCGTATACTATGGCCTATGCAACATTTTGTTTATGATTTCTTGGCTTGTTGGGCTTCAGCCCACCATGGTCCACACCAGCCCATACAACCATACCCCTTTAGTGCCTTCTTCTCACCTATAGGGTGTGTTCATCTTTGCCAATTGGCCCTATTGGTCTGAGTGCCGTGCAGCAGCCACGCTATACTACTTGATGATAGACGCGGCGGCAACCACAACAACGCTGTCTTAAATGCAGCCAAACGGGCCTAATTGTTTCTACATGGAATAAATATAGGAAAAAGTGATAATTACTCATGTCAAAGCAAGGATTTCAACTCAAGTAGGTAGCTATGAAGGAATTCGATGAGTGAAATTTGTGAGTGTTATTTTAAGCTTGGCCACGGGAGCTAATCCTATCCTTAGTTAATCCTTTGTAAGTGTGAATTTATTGATGTCAAAAGTGCACATGTACACTCTTTCTCTATTACGTTAGTTAATGAAGAAAACTAAGATTTAGGAAAGTTGTCTTGAAAGTTATAGAAAAAGTACTAGTACGAAGATTTCTAAAGAAAATTATTAGAACAACCAGTATTATGAATGGTGTGAACTTGGGGTATGTGCTTCATTTAGGACCAGAAGAGAAGAAGAAAGAAACAAATATGATCACAAAGGTTTTCTGTTTGGAGAAATAGAGAAAGATGAATGAAAGCAAGCAAAATGAACAAGTGGTAAATAGCTCTCCCCCGCCCTGAAATATAAGGCAAATGACGCATATAATACTTCCTAATTTATAGAGAGACTTTATGCTTATCATATTTTGAGCCTGATTGTAGACACTAATGGCAGGTACGTATGTGTTTGGGACTTTGAGGGAGTTAATTCACCTACACAAGACCTTATAATTGAGGAGTACCTTACATTTTTATTGTATGTAGTGCATGATTACACTAAGCTAGGCATTTAGTACTATTATTATAGTATTAGCTAATATGAAGCATATACTTTGCATAAATAATAATTAGAGCAATAGATAATCGAGTCTGCTATATTTGTTATTTATTACTATACTAGGTAGCGTGCCCGTGTGTTGCTATAGGACAACTAAATCTTTTGTACTAAAAACACACGGATCGCACAATAAGATAGCAATACTGTTAAATTAAATATCGACGTCAAAGTGACATTTAATTCAAAAAGCAAAGTTCGTAAAATTAACACAGTCACGGAGAGCGCGACGTCGCAGGCTCACAAACTCTACTGTATAGACTTTTTCGTGATACGGCTAAGATAATATTTTATATCGGCAAAAAGAATTCTACGATATCCATTTCTTTCATGCACCAATAAATCCATGAATAAGTTCCGCTGCATCTCCATATAATCATGTATACACAGGTTCGAGTATATATGCAAATAGGTTCGTGCCCATACGTTGCTACGGGACAACTAAACTTTTGTATTAAAAACACACGGATCGTACGATAAGATAACAATAGTGTAAAAGTATATGACCGACGTTAAAGTGACATTTAATCCGAAAAACTATGTTCCTGAAATTTACATAGTCACAGAGAGCGTGACGTCGCAGGCTCACAAACTCTACTGTGTAGATCTTTCCGTGATGCTGCTAAGATCATTTTTTATACCGGCAGGAAGAGATTTCCGATATCCATTTCTTTTGTGCGCCAATAAATCCACGAATAAGTTCCACCACATCTCCATACCATCATGTACACGGCGCTGGCAAATGAATTAGCCACAACTTATGTAATTAGTTTTATAATTAACGCATGTTTAGTCCTCCTAATTGATATCTAAAAATTCAATGTGACAGGGACTAAAATTTAGTCCTGGGATCCGAACACCTCCTAACTCTTGACTCCTGCTGGCTGCTCACTTGCACCACCATACCTATGTGCCTGCACGTATATACTCTAATGCCAGAACGTCTAATATGGTTTTTATTGTCCACCCTTTGAAAATATCATAACTTTAAGGTTGCCATTTGTGTATGTTGTAGGATTAGGATGCTTTGCACTGATCCATGAGGGTGTCCACGAGAGTCGAAATTTTTGATGCCATTATGATGTCTAAGCTTACCAATCAGATAGAGATAAACTTGATTGTTAAAATATTTTCAACACTGCTTTCATATACTCCCTCTCTCCCAAAATAGAATTCATTCTCGCTTCTCAAGAAGCCAACTTTTTTTTAACTTCGACCAATTATATATAAAAGAATATTAATATTTATAATACATAATTAGTATCATTACATAGACCATTGAATATATTTTCATAATAAACTTATTTGGAGATATAAATGTTGCACGTATTTTTTACAAACATAATCAAAGTTGAGAAAGTTTGACATGCACGCATCCCATAACGACTTATATTTTAGGGCAGAGGAAGTATATGCTAATGGGAGTAGTCAACTGAAACTCGTGATGAACACAATAATATTTTCATATTATATGCAAATGGGAGCACGAAGAAACGCAGGAGAATGGACCTACATACTAATAGTGGGAATATTCGTTTAGAAAATTGCAGAAGGTTCACCAGTCTCACCATGTATAACATGCACATCTTTTATTTGGCACCACTGATGTTCTCAAGGAGCAGCCACTTTTTAATTTCAGGTTTGCATGCTGGAAACACTAAAATTAAGGGCCAACCTCATTGAGTCGTCTTGCTTGATCTTTGTTAATTATCTTGCTTGAGCTTTACGAACAAATTATACCATTGGCAAAGACTAACACATAAAGAGGTAGAAGTTGCAAGAATAAAGCTAGGTGGCCTACTATGCACCCAGCCTAAATTTAATACCCTCCAAATTATGGACAATACCATATGATTCGGTTTACGTGGAGATAAAAGATATCTGACCGAGCGAGAGAGGAGCATCGCATGATTGTTTTCTTCCATGCATGATTGGCCCTGTTCGCATGCCCTTAAACCCGGCTTGATCCATTTCTTTTTTTATCCGAAACAGTATTTTCTCTCACAAATTCCTCCAGATTCATCCAGATTCATCTAGATTCCTCCAGCCGAACGGGGCCATTATTGTTTTCTTCCATGCATGTGGCCTCAGGTGATCGATTTGTTTCCTTCAAAACAGGCGGGGATCGCAGGGATGACAGTTTCTTTTTCTATCGTACGGTGCATGATTATTGTTTCCTTCTATGCATGTGGCCTCAGGTGATCGATTTGTTTCCTTCAAAATAGGCGGGGATCGTAGATGTGGACAGACGGACGAATCAAAATAAATGTCGTACCAAAATATATCCATACTTTATTCTTTTTAGTTGTAGGAGATACAAGTGCATGCAAATGTGCGAAGGAAAAAAAAGGAAGGAAGCTCGCTCTCGCTCTCCCTCTCCGTGCAACGGTCAGAGTTCAAATGCAACCCAAAGTGGGCCCCAGGCCCCGTCAGTTCTGTTGGAATCCGAGGCTGTGGTGTGGGGCCCAAGAGGCAAGTCCTCGGCTGGACCTGGTGAAGGGTCGAGATGGCGACTAGAGGGGGGGTGAATAGTCTTTTCTAAAACTTAATCGTGTCGGCTAACCGATACAAATGCGGAATTAAAACTATCGGTCTAGCCAAGACTATACCCCACTATATATGTTCACTAGCACCTTGCAAAGATAACAATTATGCAACAAAGGTGCCGGGCTAGTTAGAGCTCTCCTAAACAATTCTAGGAGCAAGATTACACAAACCTATGCCACTAGTATTTTAAGCAACAAGAGAGCTCCTACGCATGCTAGTAAGCAAAAGCACAAAGCTAACAAAGCTCACTAGCAATGCTCAATAACAAGGCAACCAATGCCTAATTAGAGAGCACAAATACTTAGCTACACAAACTAAGCAATGTGACTAACAAGGTTACTAAAACCAAATTAGCCACGCAAGGGAGCTACTTCTATGCTACACAAGCAAGAAGGTAATTAGCAAGCTACACAAGCTATCTAATTACAAGAGCAACTACACAAGCTTAATATGTATAAAAGTAATTGCAAGCTTGTGTAATGGGAATGCAAACCAATGGGAAGAACAAGGTTGACACGATGATTTTTCTCCCAAGGTTCACGTGTTTGCCAACACGCTAGTCCCCGTTGTGTCGACCGCTCACTTGGTGGTTCGGCGGCTAATTAGCATCACCCGCTAAGCCCGCACGTCGGGCGCCGCAAGAACCTACCCCTTGAGTGAGGGTAGCTCAATGACACGCTTTACTAGAGTTGCTCTTCGCGGCTCCCCCGGGGCGAGCACAATGCCCCTCACAAGCACTTCTCCGGAGCGCCGCACAAGCTTCTTGCGGGCTTCGACGGAGACCACCACCAAGCCGTCTAGGAGGTGGCAACCTCCAAGAGTAACAAGCACCACCGGCTCGCAACTCGATCACCTAGTGCCACTCGATGCAACCTCACGATGCAATCGCACTAGAATCGCTCACTCACACAATCGAATGATCACTATCAAGTATGTGTGTGATGGAGGGCTCCCAAGCACTCACAAGCATGGACACTAAGTCCCTTGAGGTGCTCCACACCAGCCATGGCCGAAGGCCACTTCTATTTATAGCCCCAAGGGCTAAACTAGCCGTTACCCCTTCACTGGGCAACGGTCGGGCCGACTGGACGCTCCGGTCGTGTTGACCGGACGCTGGACCTCAGCGTCCGGTCGCTCGCAGATGACCACGTGTCCCGATTCCAACGGTCACTTGACCTGACCGGACGCTGCAGCTTCAACTGACCGGACGCTGGACCCTCAGCGTCCGGTCGTTTCCAGTAAGCTCCCGAGCATGACCGGACGCGTTCGGTCGAACGCGATCGGACACAGCACCAGCATCCGGTCACTCTCCAGCTACTGCTACACTCCATGTCAGCGCGACCGGACGCAGGCAGTCAGCGTCCGGTGCTTTTGGATCCAGCGTCCGGTCACTTGACCGACGATGGCATCTCCTCCATTCTCTTCACCCTTGCTCAAGTGTGCTAACCACAAGAACTTGCATCCAGCGCAATAGAAAATAGGCATTCCATTTTCCCGAAAGCGCCGAATGTGTATGTGTGTTAGCATTTTCACAATCATTTCCCAAAGGATGTTAGCCACTCAACTTGCCACGCCACTCGATCCTAGCGACAATGCAAAGTTAGATCACTTGAGTGGCACTAGATGACCGATATGCAAACAAGTTTGCCCCTCTTGATAGTACGGCCATCTATCCTAAACCCGGTCATAAACTTCTCTACACACCTATGACCGGTGAAATGAAATGCCCTAGGTTATACCTTTGCCTTGCGCATTCCATTCTATCTCCTTCAATGTCGATGCAACACATGCACCAACACGATCAACAATGATATGATCCACTTCATATCATCACGTGATCATATTGGTTCATCGATCTTGACTTCACTTGCTCTTCACCATTGCCATCGTTCATCGGCGCCAAGTCTTGCTCAAGCTTCACCGCCACGCGGTCCATCACTCCAAAGCCTTCGACTTGCCCTTCACGCTTGCAACTGGTCCATCAAGCCAAGTCTTGTCTTGATCTTCTCCACCTTGATCACATGACTCAATGTCATGTCTCATGTGCATTTAAGCTCCTTCATCATCACATGTGTGAGCTTTGCAACATCTCCAAGCCATTTTCACCTCCATGGCATATGTTGCTCACACACATGTACTTGTGGACTAATCACCTGTGTATCTCACATAAACACAATTAGTCCACCTAAGTTGTCACTCAATTACCAAAACCAAACAAGGACCTTTCACCTGGACCGGCGGCCAGGCGCATTCTTCTCCGATTCATTCAAAATCAAACGTCTGGAGCCAGTCAGTCGATTATTCCCCATTTCCCTGCGTTTCGTTCAATCATCCATGGAGGCTTCCACCCCCACCCCTCGCCGACTACGCCGCCATGCCCCCCTCCTTTTCCCACACGCCCAGGAGCGGCGCCTCTTCCTCCGCCCACAAGCCCCCCACAAGCAGGCACCGGGATCGGGGCCCCCTCCTCTTCAACGGCAGCACTAACAGCGGCATCAACGCTGCCCAGCAGACCGCAACAAAGCAGCAGCAAACCTCCACCTCCACCTCCACCTCCTCCTCCTCCGAGGGGTCCGGATCCGGAGACGTTAACGTCCAGGTCCTCCTCAGATGCAGGTACATTAATTTTTTTTACCATAGTAATATCCACTGCTTCCTAATTACAGTAATCAATACCTACCTATGCATGCATCTCCTATACTAGCGTTTCTATAGACAGCCCCACGATCAACCCATAGATCACCAGTGGAGTATGTGCTTTACTGTACTTATCTATGCTTTTCCAATACATGCCACTGTCTGATCGATCCACCAATACAATGCCTGTCAATTAATCCACTTTATCATTTATTTTACTCATGATCACTACTCATCGATTCAACGTCACTGCATCCTATTCCTAGGCCACTGAGCGAGGAGGAACATCGCTAACAAGCAAATTGATCGCACCTTTGCGTTCGACAAGGTAACTCATGCCAACTATTTTATTTCCCTTTACCACTTCCACTTGTTGATCACTGCCACATGACACCCATGCATTCACTTGATTGATTCATCACTCGGTAACCAATGGAAACACGCAGGTGTTTGGACCAAAGTCTCAGCAGCAGGATGTCTTGAACCATGCTGTTGTGCCACTTGTCAGCGAGGTTTTGGATGGTTACAATTGCACAATATTTGCATATGGGCAGACTGGAACTGGCAAAACATACACCATGGAAGGAGGAGGGGGCAAAGCACTGGTAAATTTTTATTATATGTTCACATGCTACACATGTTTCTGAATTCTGATGCAGTTAGTTTGCTGCTTCAACTGAGGTCATAAATCCACTCTCCACCTGCATTTCTGTAGAACGGTGACCTCCCAGCTGATGCCGGTGTCATTCCAAGGGCTGTTAAGCGCATATTTGACATCCTCGAGGCACAGAGTGCAGAGTACAGCATGAAGGTTTCTTTTCTTGAGCTGTACAATGAGGAGCTCACTGACCTTCTAGCCCCGGAGGAATCTAAATTCTCTGATGACAAGTCCAAGAAGCCTATCGCACTCATGGAGGATGGCAAGGGAGGAGTCTTTGTTAGAGGGCTCGAGGAAGAGCTAGTTTCTTCGGCTACTGAGATCTACAGGATACTAGAGAGAGGCTCTGCAAAGAGAAAAACTACTGAAACTCTTCTCAACAAGCAAAGCAGTCGCTCACACTCTATTTTCTCTATCACCATCCATATTAAGGAATGCACCCCTGAGGGTGAGGAAATGATCAAGTGTGAAAAGCTTAATCTCGTTGACCTTGCTGGCTCTGAAAACATATCTAGGTCTGGTGCTAGAGACGTAAGTGGGGAGCTCCAGTTTCCTTTTCCACTTGCTTTAATACCATGATCTTGCACAAGTGAAGAATACTTACATAGGCCATCTGTTTTTATAGGGGCGAGCTTACGAAGCAGGAGAAATTAACAAGAGTCTGCTTACACTTGGGTGTGTCATTAATACTCTTGTTGAGCACTCTGGACTAGGGCTGGACAAAATACTCGCGGCTTGCCAACTCGCTCGACTCGTGGCCGGCTCAGCTCGGCTCAACTCAGCTCGTTTTAACTTTTTCACGAGTTGAGCTGGAAGTCTAGCTCGCTATTTTAACGAGCCAGCTCACGAGCTGCTCACGAGCTGAGGCCTATCAGCCCAGGACCATGAATCCAAAATATGTTCACGAGCGACGGTAGGAGAACATCCTTCTGGAGCATCGCATGGCTCCAAGGTCAAAGGCCCCAAGATCTAGAGCCAAATATGTTCCAAATTTTAAAAAATAAAAACAAGTCACTCAACGAAGCTTTGCACAACAGAGCCTGTATTAGGGACATAGACCTGCGGCATGCAGGTTTCACTTCCCAACACTTTGTGGAGTATGTCCAGCTTTGGCACGCCCTAAACCACTTTCACCTCCAATTAGACAGGAAAGACAACATCATTTGGAATTTCATGCCGGATGGAAAATTTACAACAGGATCGGCCTACCACGCGCAATTCATTGGATCAAAGACGACCAATTTCAAACGACTGATTTGGAAAGTCTGGGCGCCACCAAAATGCAAGTTCTCTGGGTGGCTCGCCATCCAAAACGGAATCTGGACCTCCGATAGGACTACAAGCGCGAGCATGGCCAAATAATGGTGTGTGTCCTCTTTGCAGACACAGTCGAGAATCTGGAGTCCATCTCTTTCAAGACTGTCGTTACACTAGACGTATTTGGGAGGGCATTGCAATATGGCTAGGCAACGAACACCTCCGACCTTCCGCCTGGGTGCTAGAAGACTTCGTACAAACTTGGTGGAAAAACTTAGATTGAACACCTTCGACGGCGAGGCGAGGACTACGCTCCATTATCATTCTTGTTTGTTGGGAGGTGTGGAATGAAAGAAATGCAAGAATCTTTGAGCGTAAAGAATCTGCACCAATGCATCTCCTCCAGAAGATCAAGGAAGAGGCTGGCTTGTGGGCAATGGCGAAAGCAAACCATATCTCCAATTTATTATTGCGCGTGTGATTTGAGGCCATCCGAGGTGGGGCGTGTCGGGCTTTTTGCCCTTTTATACATAATTGTATATGTTTGTACAGTGCCTTTCTAGACTCCCTTCTTTTTAATACAATAGGCAGCACTCCTGCCGGTTCCATTTCAAAAAAAAAAAAACCCTCGATTTGCTGAGTTGGGATTGACCGTAATCTGCCTTGCAATTGAGATCGCTGCCTCTCCAGGATGGTTGGGTGCAGGTGGTTCATTTTGTCAGTCACAGCCCGGTCTGCGCCGTGCCGTCATCCATCAGTCTGTTCGCTTGCTCGTATATGATCGTGGATTATAAGCTAGAATAATATTTTTCTCTCACACCAAATCAATCCGGCAGTAAATAATCCACAATCGTTTCCGATGAAACGAACAGGCTGCATGGTGATCCCCATCACATCGGCGGCCTCCTGCCAGGAGCCCCACCGCTCCATGCGCTTTGGCTTTGATAGTCAAAAGTACCGAGCCCTCAGGTTCGCCTTGCGGCGGCCGGCATGTCTGTGGCAGGTTTAGGTGAAAATGGTTGTAACGTGATCCTTCTCTGGTCACGGCTCCGTGTTAAATAGAGCTAGGAAAAGCCCCCGGCATGGCTTACATCTTGTACAGCAAGTAGATACATCTTATCTCTATCTCTACTGACTTACAATACAAGACTACAACAAACTAGAGTCTAATCTAAGGAGCCGCAACAACCTTCTGACTTGATGAGCAAATCACGTGTACACCACACCGGAAGATATACCAGCAATACATGGATTGGGAACCAGATATTTCAACAGTTTAAAGTCGAACAGC